>NC_080426.1:55760672-56060672 GCF_029873635.1 Malania oleifera
AACTCATTTAGGAGCGTTTCTTTGTATATCATCCTTGTTGTAATAGGTTCTTTGTGAACCGTTTGGTGAAGGTTCTATGTGAACCGAAGTGAAGGCTCTTTGTGAGTGTGTAGGGTTGTGTACCCTAGCTGTAAGGCTTACTCCACCGGGGAAGGAGCTTCTATAGTGGATTGTGGAATCTTTAGTTTGGTGTTGAAGTATGGATGTAGGCTTGGTGCCGAACCACGTTAAAACTCAGTGTTAACCTTTTCTCTCCTTACTCTTTATGTAGTATTTTGTGCAGATTGACTCCAGTATATGTGCATACATTGTTTGAATCTTGTCAAGTTATTTTCTTTTGTAGAATTTTAAATACAGTGCGAACGAGCACATTTCACGACCCTCTGAGCTTCCATATTGCATATCTACTGCAGGGTACACGTATATACTCCCGGGCTTAACGGACGTTTAACTCAACTAGGCACTAAGAGCGAGACGCTTATTTTTTCAAAAGTTAAATTCATGAGGTAAATAAACGTTCAAATGAAGTATTGGTGACGCACCTCTTCCTAAGACCAATGTGACTAGACACGCCATTGTTCAACGGGCTTTTCACAACACTACCCGGCTTGGGAAAAAACCGAAATGATCCTCATCAAGCACCGATCGCAAGATGTGGGGTGGTATATCAGAGGGAGACTATGAGTTCAAAAAACTGCCAAAGGTGAGGATGAAACCAAACACCCCCCTTTAGGAGTTGTCGGACACTGGAAATAGGTTAGTTGAGCTTAACTTTCCCACCAAAATTTTCTTTCTTGTGCTACACGTGATCGATGCAGATAATAGGAGTTTGTGTTGTCTAACCGGGTAGGTCACGCCCTCTGGGACCAGTTCAGTCGCCGTCTGCCCGTCCCCTCCCCAGGTCCGCGTTCCATATACTATAGTATGCGTTACTGAGTTCGGCCAGTTCAACCCTGGATTTCCAGGACAATCCAACCACTCCTGTCACTTGGTTCCCCCATCTCCTCCCTGAATTAAAAAGCCCTTGGAAGAACTTATTCCTGGAGGATAATTTTTCCCCCGCATGGTTTTGTTCTTACGGAGTCATGGGCGCATAACATCTCCACGCCATGAGGACGGGCAAGAGTTAACCCCACCGGCCACATTGATGAGACTTATTGAGTCCCTAGGATCGAACTTAAGAACAAATCTGACTTTGATGCCTAACACAGCTCGGAAGGCTAACCTGCATCCTTTTACATCCATCTAGTCCCCACTATGCCCCCGCCTTCTCGAAAATGCTGAAGATAGTAAGCATGCTAAGGAAGGCACCTCCGTACGAAGCATTGACAGGAACATTCCTTGTCGGTCAACACGCACGTCGGGAAATGCGTGAACAAAGCCCGTATTAGTAGGCAAAACTATGGTAAGCTACTTGTCGTCGTAGGCCATTTGGGGGGTTTTATTAAAAAAAGCATTGTGAAAACTGGTAGTGTTCGCCCGTTGTGTTCTGTCCCCCTCGACGAAGACCGTTGACGCCTTTTTTGGCTCTCTGAAAATTGGTCAACGGTTTTCCTTGATCGTCGATGAATGTACCCCAGATGAAAATAAGTGCTCAACAATGAAAAGCCTTCGGGGATATTGTGATTTCTTAGCTTTCCATGGACAACAAGCTTTCCGTATTTTTGAATTTGTAGCAACAGGGGTGATGCATCACCTTTACCGGGGAGAGGAAACAGATTCAAACTCGAGGCTATGATAGCTACTAAGTAAATGGACGGACAATCATGCTCACTCGGTTTTTCCTTCTCACAAAGGCACCTGCGAGGACTTAAAAACAATCTTGAACAGAGAAGTATATGACATAATATTAAGTCTAAATCAAGGTTGAATACGTATCCAAAATGAGGTTTCTCCCATGAATATATAGATATCTTGTAATACAAAAACAGTGAAAAATTATTTTGATATCGGTATATACTTGTATATGTCGCTTTATGAACAAGCTAGTTTAATTGCATTTAAACCCTTAGAGAGATACGGAGACCAGTCATTTGTGATGGAATCAGCAACCACGTCTCCATATGATTATGGAAACCGCCAAGAATTTGAACACTTGTCCCTGACAACGCCCAATGAGTTTAGGGATGTCGTTGACAAACATTTGTGTTTTCTATTTGAGAAATGAGAAATGCGGTTTGTGACTATCAGTAAAAAACAAATATAAACTAAGTGTCCTAATATGAATATGAATTTTCTCAAAACTCTTGCTTCACAAATCATGCAAGATCAAACACCGTAAAGCGTTACACAACATCACATACCCCCCCCACACACACACCCTATTAACATATGAAATAAACACAAACTTTTTGGTTGTGCTTGAAGTCCTTTCAGTGAGGTGTCCAATTATAGCTCTTCCTATTGAACCAACAATGTTGCGGATCTTTGCACTTTGATGTACAATACTCAGTACTGCTTCCCCATGTACTAACAGGATTGCAAAGATCGGAGAGAATAACCTAGAACTGACACAAACAGAGATAGGAATAGCTATCAAAAGGGCGAACTTAGTCCCCTTGTTGATGATGTCTAACTAATCGAATGTATTCATCTTGCATTCCGTATTTATCAGTACCACAACTTAAGCCATGAACAAGTAAAATACTCGAACCAATCATGAGCGGTGATCACAAAAATAGGACAAAACAATTCGTGCCTTTTTTGATGATGACAAACAGTGGTGTTCTCCTATAGGAGGTATAATTAAAGCTCCACATTACTTATATGCATATGTTCGGAATGTGACTACAAAAGCATCCCCTATCCTTATCTGCAACGTAATCCTATAAGGTGCATCCCCTTACTTTATGCAGAATGGTTTTAAATCTAGTGTTTCATATCGATTTCGAGCTATTCAACAGCTACCACCATAAAATAGGAAGTTCATTTAAGATAAGACAAGTAATAAGCAAGTTGAACTTTCATGCAACCATATGCATTGTACCCCACATGCATTTCACTTCTCCCCCACACATCTTGTTCCTAACAACTAACAAATGGAACACCAAATATCCTCCCCAATATAGTGCAAGAAAATTTGTTTTACTTAGCATCCAAAACTATTGGGCTTTGGTTATGTTCCTCCGAGTAACTGTTTTTGATCTTCTTGAGAAAATTTTAAATACTTCTTATGGAAAGGTACTTGAAGGGTTTAAAAGAGCTTGTATCTACATTTGTAAAAATTATATAGAGGACCTCCTCCTCCACGTGTCCGTGTGTCTGTTTCCTTAATTATACACTTACTAAAAATGTGTCCATTTTTTTTTTTATGTTAGTGAATGTATAACCAATTTGCCACATGTCTAACATTAAGGAAACAGATACACGGATACGTGGAGGGGGATGTCCCCTGTATAACTTCTCCTATATTTGCTATCAAAGTTTTTAGGCTTATCTAGTAAAATGCTTCAATGCATTGGGTGAAACATTTTCATAATAGCATTTACTTTGTTTCCATAACTATTGTTGGGGTACGGTCATGTTCCTACAAACAATTGTTTGAGATCTTCTTAAGAAAAATTTCAAATACTTCTTGTGGAAACATATTGACACCAAGAAGAAGTATGACTTTAAGGTTACTTAGGTCACTGTCTGCAAGTGCTTCAAATTTATCTTGTTTATCTATTCAAATGCTATAATGTTGTGGTGAAATAGATTCATACTTGCAAGATTAAGAATAGAACAATTTGGGCAATCATTAACCCCCTCCAAAAAAAAAGAAAAAGGATATAATCATTTGGAAAATAATCCTTAAAGGTAGATCTACTTTATAGCTTTAGAAAAATGATTGGCAATGTTTGTTCCTCTTTTCTATTTCTTGACCATTGGGACCCTTTTGATACTTTAGTAGACAAATTTGGGAGCAATATAAGCAAGTATAATTTTATCTCCACATTGATTCTAAAGTTTCGACCGCCTTCATAATAGTTCTTGGGCTTGGCCAAGAAGAACAACAGCTAATGATATTCATTGTTGGAGACTCTTTGTATTTTACTCCTAACATCCTAGAAGGGTAAGACTTACTGTAAAAGCACAAATAAATGACAACTTCAGCTTAAACTCAACTTAGCATCTGATAAAAGCTAGAAATTCCATTGTGGTGCTCTATGATTTTGGTTTACAATAATATTCCAAGATTTTCTTTTATTTTTTTTTTGGATTTCGCACCGGGTTTCCATATGTCCGTTTTACGATTCACGTGACTAATCCCGCCCCCCTTGAAGCCGACCCCACAACTCCAAAGGGAGGTAAATTTTAGGAATCCAAGAGTGGAAACGAACTCGGGAGGGTTTGAACACCTAGTCTCGTGAGAGGCACTCCCGCAGCCCGCACTATCACCTAAACCACACCCTAGGGGTAAGATTTTATTTTATTACTTGGTTGGCTACTTGGAATTGCCTGAGCAATCTAGATAGGGCTCTCCTCTGATATGCCAATTTTGTCATTGCCATTTGGAGAGCTAAAGCCATTAATTTTTTAATGCAGTTTCTTTGGAGAAATTTACAGATGACTGCTAATACTTTGAAGATCTCGCCTATTTTCTCCAAATGGGATGATGAAAGTATTAGGATTTCCTCTAAATAAGATAATGAAATTAGAATTTCTCAAACGAGAAATATTTTATTAGTTGCAATCAATAAATTCATGGACTGCGTCTATATACTACATTTATAGGGTCATGAATTCTTTGATTTCGACCATGCTCTTGTTAATGTTAGCGCTACTATTTAAAAATAGGATTGATGGTCTAAGGTAGTCTGCTAGCCTCCTTTTGTTTCTTTTTTTTTTTTTTTTGGCCTATGTACTATATTTTATTGCCCTTTTCTATTACCCTTTACCTTAATTCACATTTTTTAACATGAATTTTATTGTATTTTCATACTTGCATGTGTCTATATGTTGTTAAAATTTGTAATTTATTATGTTGCATGATTGTTTAAGGTGAATTTAGTAGTGAAGAATGTAAAAAAGTTAAAAAAAAAAAAGCACAGAACTTGAATCTGTTGCACAATGCAATATATATTTGAAGAAAAAAAATATTTTGTGCCTAATTAGTAATTAAATTATTCAAAATTAATCGTAAATGTTCTAATTACAATTTCAATAAAAAATATTGTGAAGCTACCTAACTCAATCTACACTTTCATTATTAGTATGATCGTATGCCCATTTTCTATCATGCCTTAATTTACATTGATGATATCCTACTGTTTTCAAAAGATACTCTTATAAATTAGGATGAGTTCTGTGTGAGGTATATCAAAAGAAAATAAATTTGAATTTGAAGATGAAAGTAATTAATATTATTTCAGTGTTGAAGTTTGCAAATTTCATGTTAGATGTTTTGAGTGGTTGGACTTTCAGTAAGGAAAGGAAACGACTTGGGATGGAGAAATTTTAAAGGGGACCTGTCTGTCCATGTGCTCGTATGCTGTAGTTTAAATGCTAAACATATGGTAAATGTATTTTACATAAATTAATTATTAATATCATATATATAATGATGGGACCTATTTTCAACATGTTTAGAATTTAAGAAACAGATAATTTATTAGCATCAAACAAATAAAAAGGAAAATCCATTTTCAATATATCTAGAATATAGAAAATAGATACAAGGACAGTGTAGGGGATGTTAGGAACAGAGGAATCCATGAGTGTGCTTGATACACATGGGTAAACACCAACTTGACCCAAAAGTTTAAGCCTATTGGGTATTGGACTTAGCCATATATATAAGCACTTATCATCCACTCTAATTTTTTAATGTGGGACAAACTCACAAGTGGAATTCTCAACAATCTCCCCCTCACTTGTGAGTTTCAACCGCTCCCCCTTGAACGGAAACAATCTCCATTATGGGAGTAAGCCAATTTCCCAACAGTTGCTCAAGTGGACCTTACCACTAGTGCCTTACGTGCCTTCGATTGCATTCCACGTGTCTCCAAACCAATCATATCTCCCACATCTTGACCCTATTCGGATCCATATCCCAGGCCTAGATGATCCTTATTGGCCTCGGTCACATATTTGGTCATCCAATTGTTAGCACGCCAGGAGAATTAGTTTCACGTCTTGACTTTTACGATGTCACTGACAAGTGAATTCTATATTATTAATATCAGACATAGGAAGATGATAACCCATTTTCAATATATTTAGAATTTAAGAAATATATTCATATACATGTGGAGGGGAAGATCTCTCCTCTATAAATTTCTCTTGGGATGACAGATAAAGTTATCTCTCATTGTATAATTTAGGAAAAATTATTAGGTAAACTCAATCTACCACGTCATCCATATATTAACCTAATAAAATAGTGCAACTCATGAATGTTTTTTTTATTTTGAAAAAAAGTTAATTATGATTTACTTGAGAGTGTATGAGTTATCACTGCTTTATTAGGTCAGTCTATTGATAACGTTATGGACCCATTCTACCTAATGGCCTTGTGATGAGAGTTGTATGGAAAATGTGCTCTCCTCTATTCTACCGGACCGTATAAAATCGCTTATATATATATATATATATAAATATTGGTTTAACAATAAAATTAATATAGTATAAAACATATTAGTACATTACTTGCTAGCTTATAACTAATTATGACTAACACAAATATTTCATAATTAATCCAAGACTACAATTCTTGATTTCTTTTGTTTGAGTTCTTATTGTCCCAAAGTATATGGGTATAAACTTCAAATTTCAATTAAAAGAACATATTTTGTCCAATTAGTAACAATAGTTTTATAAACTAATTGGGAGCAAATGTCAGACATTAAAAAAATATGTAACTTATAAAAAAAGGCAAAAATAAAATATAAAAAATTAATTAATTTGTGAAAAAAAATATATGGGAGACCATTTGGTATCACTTTCAAAGCTATAAAAACGAAAAATTAAAAATTAAAAACTAAAAACCAACAGCTAATTTGGTTAATATTTATAAAATTTTTTAAAAATTAAAAACTTGACTCTACAAATGCTCATTTTTGTTCTTGAATGCAATAACAATTAAAAATTTTGACTAAAAATAATAAAGTAAAAAAAAAATAAAACTATTTTAGATTATTTAATTATTATATTTCAAAAGTTGCTTTTCAATAACAACCTTATTATGCATGAAAATTGGAAAATGGTAAAAATATTTTGTAAATAACTTTTCTTTTTATTTTTTAAAATTTATAAAAAAATTATTTTAAAATTTATATAATTATTTATTTTAGTTTTAATAAAAAAGTATTTATAAAGTGAATGATTTAATCCAAAAAATTAATTTTGAGTACTAAAATATTTTACTAACAGGTTGTTGAAACAAGTAAAAATCATAAAATATTACTTTTAATTTTTTCGTAAACGGTTAAAGTTCGACCAAAAAAATTGACAATATAAATAAACATATTTTAATAATATGTTTGTTACTATATAAAAATGAAATAAAAATAATACCAAACAAACCCAAAAGTAAAAAAAGAAAAAATTATTTTTCATTATTTATTTGTTATATGCGATCGTATTAAGAATGAAAATTATTTTAATATAATTTAAAATTAAGAAAATAAAGAAGCAATGATGCACACGGTTGAATTTGTATTCAAAAGTTTAATATTTATTCTATTTTATTTATAATATCTTTTAATTATTAATACAAAATAAAATTTCTATATATTTTAAACATGGCAATAATACCACTTTTAATACATAAAAATAAAATAAAATTTGATAAAATAAAATAAATTGAATTATTTAAATTATTAGTGTTTTTAATTCAAATTTTCTATTCTCAAAACCAAACGTTAATTGGTTAAGTAGGGGAAGGAGAGAGAGAGAGAAACAAAAGTACAATCAATCCACGACTCTCATCATTAACTGAGGTTTTGCCTTTCACTGACTTTTCAGTTCGAAGAGAACGAGTCCAAAGTTTACACTGCGAGGACACTCTCCTCTCTAGTCTCTGACCTGTGGGATATTTTTTTTCTTTTCCATTTCCCTCTGTTTCCCACTCTTTCCTCCTCCGCTTCTCCTCCACTTTGCCCTTCAATGATATTGCACCAAACTCCTCACCACCCTACTCCCTAGAAAATCCACTAACCTCACTTGACCCAATAGATCTTCCACTCACTCTCTCAGCTTCCATATCCAGAAACTTCCAAATTCCTCATTTTCTGCCCTGTATTTTGATTTATATGTCACTGGGATCCTGCCCCCCTACCGTCTCCCACACTTCAATGCACCACGCAGCTTCAGTTCTGTTCTTGAACTGTTGTTGATGTTACATTTGCTGCTGCAGCGTTTCTTTTGAGCTCTCAATTGGTGTTGCTTTGTGAATTCTTTTGTCTTTTTCTGAAGAGAGAATCCGAGGCTTTGAAGGGCTAGGGTTTCTTAATTCCTCGAAAGAAAGTGTTCTTTTGGATTTGAGAATCTCAAGGTATTTGTTTGCTGGATCTTGCTTTGCATGTTATTCTGCTTTAGTTCCTGTTTTCAGATTTTTCTTTACTTTATAAGTTTGCGGGCCTGCTGTAATTTCTGTTCTGCTTTGACGTCCAAGCTATTAATTTTTCTTTTATGGGTTTTGTTCGGTCGCTGAGAAAATGTTGCAGACAGATGAAAAAGTGCAGTTCAGCCATGTTATCTGTCGTTACGTATCTTTGTATCACTAAGTCGCTTGGTTGAGGTGAGCTAATTTTCTCGAAAATCAAGCAGCTAAGAAATTGGTTGTCAACTTAATTTTTTTTTTAGTTTGTTTTTTGTGTGCTTCCTCAGAAACCAAACACTTGATTTTGGAAGTTAGGAAATGTAGAATGCATAGAGTTGGTAATTTATGGGTAATTTTTACGTTGATGTATTCTCAGATTCTTGAGGCCTTTGGAGTCTGAATCAGCCGAGTTGGTTTGTCTCTTATGCTTGAATGATTAGTTAACTGGCTAGAAACACCCTCCATCCACTTCCCCTTTTCCGTGTGCCCAAAAGCCCGCCCGCCCGGTTTATGAGCCCATTTCCAATTCCCTCTCATGAGAATCAAGCCCAGCAGGCCCTTCCTTAACCTGTCCCCAGAGTCCCAGACAGCCAGCCCTCACTAGGCATCACGAGCCGAGCTTGTTCAGGGCATTATGCTTGCTAGTGACCGTTTATCTCATGCGTTGGGGATGAGTTTCCTTCATGTAAATACTAGTGTAGTTATATTTTCTAATAGTAGTTTCTCCATATGCCAAATAAGGCAGTATGACTCCTCGGTCACTTTGATGTTTCCTAGTATTAGAGTGGGAATTGCATAGAAAGCTCTTTAGGGGAGGGTGAGTGCTCATCAATATTGTAAAACTCGCTAGCTATTGTCAACGTGTTTAGTCTACTTGTATCCCTCACTAAACACACAATGTTAACAGAGGTGTTGTTAATGAATTACGTTGCTTCAATGTTTACTGCTTACTTGCCACTGCTTTCATAATTGCTTACTACTTTCGCTGATATTTGATTGAGTGATAATGAAAATGTTTCGTGGATGAATTGTAGTAAACGATGGGTTGACTAGTTAAGCAAGAGTGCTTTAGCTAGCGCTGCACGGTCATTTTACAATAGTTGGTTTGTGACATCTGGTATCAGAGTTCGGTTAGTTGCTACGTGAATTCAATTGTCTTCGTTGTGGGATTGGGAAAGCTTTGTTAACTGACCATGGCACCAATCAATGCAAAAAAAACCTTTGTGTGCTGGAAGCACATTTTGAGACGACAACCAACCCTGTGGCCACAGAGATGGCCCAACTGAGGGGACTTGTTGATGAAGTGATGGAATCACAAAAGCATTAATCAAGTTTGATAGGTGAAATGTCAGAGGACTTGCACCATACTGTTGAAACTTTGCAATCTTGGATAGCTGATCTAGATGCAAAGATGAATCTAACGGTTTTTGTTATGGGAAACTCTAACACTCTGGGGTTTAGCAAGACCAAGGTACCAGAATCCAAGACGTATGGGGGTGTCTGTGATGCCAAGGAGTTGAAGAACTTCTTATTTGATGTGTCATATGGAGCAGTACTTTTGCGCTATGAGGACGAACTCAAAACAGGTGAAAGAGGATATTGTGATCATGTACTTGATTGGTGACGCCAAACTGTGGTGTCATACTAAGTACAATGAAATTGAAAATGGACGCTGTATTATGGATTGTTGGTCAGACTTGAAGAGAGAGCTCAAGGCCTAATTCTTTCCTGAGAATGTTGAGTTCAATGCTAGGAAAAAGTTGAGAGACCTCAAACATATTGGGTCAATCAGGGAATACGTGAAATAATTTTTTGCTTTGATGTTGGATATCAGGGACATGTAGGAAAAGGACAAGCTGTTCTATTTTCTTGAGGGGTTGAAACCGTGGGCAAGAATAGAACTTCATAGGCAAAGAGTTCAAGACTTGTCTACCGCACAAGTTGCCGCACTTCACTGGTGATACCACCGCTTTGTCCAAAGAGTTTGGCGTAGGGGGAAATAACGGAAAGTCTTTCAAGAAGGGCAAACCCAAAAGTGGGGGAGTTGACTATAAAGCATCAACTTCAAAAGAAGTTTCATCTTCTCAAGGGTTTGACACACCCAATGGAAAAAGTAATTTCGTGTTACTTGTGTCGAGACCCTCATAGAGTTTTTGAGTGCCCTCACAAAGCAACACTTAATGCCTTACCGGCTTCCACTACGAAATAGGTAGTGGAAAGTGATGGGAAAGAGGAGGATGGGTGCAATGTGACGGGTGAATGCATTGAAAAAGCAGGCGAAAGCTCCAAAAGTTACACAAGTAAAAGGACCGATGTTTGTGGACTTGAGGATCAATGGGAAGAGTAAAGCGCTATGGTGGATACCGAGGCTACTCAAAATTTTGTTTCGCAACCAGAAGCAGGGAGACTCAACATATCCTTGGAGAAGGATTCATGACGCATGAAAGCAGTAAATTCTGTAGCCCAGCCTACTTTAGGAGTAGCCAAGCAACTGACTGTGAAGCTTGGGTAGTGGTTAGGTCATGCGAATTTCACATCGGTGCCATGACTCTCAAGTCATTTTGTGATGGAATTCTTGAGGGGGACGAAGGCAGTGCTGATACCTTTTGCTGGTTCCTTGTGTTTGATGGGAGATCACCCTTGCATGGTGCAAGCCGTTGCGACGAAAGGAGACAATGGGAAGTTCCTTTCAGCCATGCAACTTAAAAAGGGGTTGAGAAAGGGCGAGCAGACATATCTAGCCACAGTGGTGGTAGATAAAGAAGTAGACCAAGAACTGGTGCTTACAACCATCCAAACTGTGTTGGATGAGTATAAGGAGGTGATGCCGGATAAGCTGCCTCATAACTTGCCTCCACGACGGGGTGTGGAGCATGAAATCGAGTTGTTGCCAGGAGTGAAATCACCTGCTAAGGGGCCATATCGGGCGCCTCCAAAGCTAGCAGAGCTGAGGAAACAACTTGATGAGTTGTTGGAATCGGGATATGTTCGTCCTTCCAAAGCACCGTTTGGAGATCGGTGTTGTTTCAGAAGAAACATGATGGGAGCATGCCGATGTGTGTAGACGCTAAAAAAGGTGACAACGCTCAACAAGTATTCTATTCAGTTGATTGTTGATTTGTTGGATTAGTTGAGTCATGCCAAGTACTTCACTAAAATTGACTTGAGGTCAGGCTATTATCAGGTAAGGATTGCTGATGGGGATGAGCCAAAGACTACTTGTGTGACGCGGTATGGGGCATATGAATTCTTGGTTATGCCATTCGGGTTGACGAATGCACCTGCAACGTTCTGTACCTTGATGAACTAGGTATTTCGCGAGTACCTTGACAAGTTTGTTGTGGTGTACCTAAATGATATTATTGTCTACAGTTCCACTCTGGAGGAACATGAAGAGCATCTACGGAAGGTGTTTGACAGGCTGAGGGGGAATAGTCTGTATGTGAATAAAAGGGTGCTCTTTCGCTCAGCAGAACATCAAATTCCTTGGTCATGTGATTAAGCAAGGTCATATCCGAATGGATATGGAGAAGGTAAGGGTGATTCAAGAATGGAAGATCCCAACGACAGTGAAAGAGTTGCGTTCCTTTCTTGGTCTTGCCAACTATTATAGGAAGTTCGTAGAGGGGTATTCATGGAGAATGGCTCCTATGACAAAATTATTGAAGAAGGGTCATGAGTGGAACTGGACTAACAAGTGTCAGGGAGACTTTGATGACTTGATGGATGCCATGATGAGAGATTTGGTACTTGCTCTTCCGGATGTTGTGTAACTCTTCGAGGTGCAAACAAATGCATTAGACTTCGCCCTTAGAGGAGTCTTGTTATAGGAGGGGCATCTTGTTGCGCACAAGGGTCGTAAGCTTAGTGAAGTAGAACGGAAGTACACAACTCAAGAGAAGGAGATGCTAGCGGTGATACATTGTCTCCGCGTGTGGAGGCATTACTTACTTGGGTCAAGGTTTGTGGTGAAAACAGATAACTCTGGAGTTAACCATTTCTTCACATAACCAAAGTTGACACCCAAGCAAGGTCGATGGCAAGAATTCTTGGCAGAATTTGATTTCTCCTTTAAGCACAAGGTGGGGCGCTTGAACCAAGTTGCGGATGCACTGAGTAAGAAGGCTGAGTTGGCGGCCTTGCAGATGGTAGCACACTTGACTGTGAGTATTGTTACTGCGACGATGCGGGAGCGCATCAAAGAAAATTTAGCCAAAGATCCAGTTGCGTATAACCTAATGAAGCTAACTGAAGAGGGGAAAACACGTTAGTTCTAGATGGAAGATGGATTGCTAATGACCTATGGTAGCCGGCTCTTTGTGCCACGAGCTGGTGATCTAAGGAAGGCACTGTTGAAAGAGTGTCATGATACCATGTGGGCTGGACATCCAGGATGACAACGCACTTTGGTCATTTGAAGCACAGGTATTATTGGCCACCCATGCGTGATGATGTGGTTGATTATACCCAAACTTGTCTCACTTGCTAACAGGACAAGGTGAAGCGAGGAAGATTGCAGGGCTGCTGGAGCCCCTACCAGTATCATCCAAACCGTGGGAAAGTGTCTCACTAGACTTCATTACCAACCTGCCTAAAGTGGGAGATGCAGAGTTATACTTGTGGTTATGGGCAGGTTTTTGAAGTATGGTACATTTATAGTCGCACCAAAGTACTGTTCGGCAGAGGAGACGACACAATTATTCTTTACGAATGTTAAGAAATATTGGGGTGCTCCCCAAGATATTGTTAGTTACCGAGACTCACGATTCATCGGCAACTTCTCGACAGAACTTTTTAGAATCCTCGGTTCACATCTTGACATTTCTTTGAGTTATCACCCACAGACAGATGGATAGACGGAGAGAATCAATAGGCTATTAGAATAGTACTTGTGCCATTTTGTCAATGCCAATAAGAAGAATTGGGCGCAACTACTTAATGTGGTTCAGTTATATTTCAACGCCCAAAAGAGTTCAACAACCAACAAGAGCCTTTTTGAGCTTGTTACAAGCCAGAAGCTGCTGTTACCTCACACAGTGGATGAGCTGTACATAGGAAAGAGTCCCAGGGCGTACATATTCACTAGAGAATGGAGACAAAATGCAAAGATTGCCCGAGCCTACTTGGAGAAAGCTTCTAAGCGGATGAAGAAGTGGACAGATCAGGGAAGAAGACTACAACACTTCAACGTAGGTGACTTGGTACTTGTTAAGCTCAATACTGAACGTATTAGGTCACTACAAGGACGAGATAGGAGACTACTTCGCAAATATGAAGGACCAATCCCCATCTTGGCCAATGTCGAGAAGGCCTCTTACAAAATTGACCCTCCGACTTGGATGAAAGTGCATCCTGTGTTTCACGTCAGCTGCCTCAAGCCGTTCAACGTCGACACCGAAATCCAAGCAGAAGTCAGTTGACCAGAGCAGAATTGAAGACAGTTCAACTTGACAGATGTGAAGTTGAAGATATCCTTGCAGACAGAGAGTTTACATCCTTAAGGAAGAAGCGGCGAGAGTTCTTAGTGAAATGTAAAGGCCTTGGTGATGGAGAAATCATTTGAATTTCTACGGAAGATATGCAACCGTTCGTGGACAAAGTTGAAGTGTACCTAACGTCAAAGTCTACGAGGATGTTGACTACATAAGTGGGGGAGCGTCACGAGCCGAGCTTGTTTAGGGCAATATGCTTGCCTGTGACCGCTTGTCTCGTGTGTTGGGGATGAGTTTCCATCATGTAAATACTAGTGTAGGTTTATTTTCTAGTAGTACTAGTAGTTTCTCCCTATGCTAAATAAGGCAGTATGACTCCTCGGTCACTTTAATGTTTCCTAGTGCCAGAGTGAGAATTGCATAGAAAGCTCGTTAGGGGAGGGTGAGTGTTCATCAATCTTG
The DNA here is from genome assembly GCF_029873635.1 of Malania oleifera. Classification (NCBI taxonomy): domain Eukaryota; kingdom Viridiplantae; phylum Streptophyta; class Magnoliopsida; order Santalales; family Ximeniaceae; genus Malania; species Malania oleifera. The sequence continues at coordinate 55,775,091 of NC_080426.1, forward strand.
TAAAATTCACTAGCTATTGTCAAGGTATTCAGCCTATTTGCCTCCTTTGCTAAACACAATGTTAACGGAGGTGTTGTTAATGAATTACATTACTTTAATGTTTACTGCTTACTTGCCACTGCTTTCATAATTGCTTACTGCTTCCGCTGATATTTGATTGATTGATAATGAAAGTGTTTTGTGGATGAATTGTGGTAAATGATAGGTTGACTAGTTAATCAAGAGTGCTTTAGCCTGCACTGCACGGTCCTTTCACAAAGGTGTGAAATAGTCAGCCTATGACACTATGGAGTGTGTGCCCAATTTATCATTATGCATTGCACATCATCCATATTTTAGCTTAAATTTATTTCCATTTATTCCTGATATATACTAACTTGAGACATGCAAGCTTCTCATTGCAATTATTCGTAAAAATTTATTACTTCTTGTTACTTGACTGCTGCATTATTTTCTTTTCTTTTATATTGCAAATGGCAAGTTTCTTACCTTGTAGTCCCAAAATCATGGTGGAGTTTTGGGGCATTCTTTTGATTAGACATTTAGGAAATATTATTGATTATGGGAATAATATTTATTATTTGGATTATAGAGAAAAATTAACAAAATGAAAAATGGGTGTTGCACACGTTAGAAAATAATCAAAGTGGTGAACACCTACACAGAATCAATATGACTATGTTATTTTTATGGTGCTTTATAACTTTCACTTTTTGCCCAATCCAGTTTATACGAATGCCTGGTACTAAATGCTTAAAATTAGAGGATGAATTTATATTTTAAGGATATAATTATCATGATGGATGATAATGATCATAGAATTCAATCTACATCCTTAATCCTTAGTCATTTTTATTTGCCACTAATAAATGAGAGATAATTGGTAATATACTTGTGGAGATCATTCTATCTTCCCAACTTCTGTGTGACATTTATGGCAGGAATAGCAATGATAGTGAAAGTAGGAGCACATGATGTTTTGTGACTAGAAATGACTTAGGCTGCAAAATGCTTTGTTGCATTTTACAATGTTAACTCGTTTTTTTTTTCAAAAGCCAAAACATTCGCTCACTTTCTCCTTTTCTTTATTCTTGGAAGAAAGTGTTGATCTTGTTTTTTGTTACCTAAGCTTCAAAGTCTTTGTCTGACACATGCTTGGAGTCTTTGCTTTTGTACCATTTATGTGGGAAATCTTCACGAGCCTCGTAAAGAAACAATCACCAAGAGTCCCCCATGTGCGCACAAGATGGGCATTTGGCACCCAACCCATTCATTTTGAGGTAGCCCACTAATGCATTAACCATGCATAATGCATGCGATCATTACAGTGTTAGGGGTAGTGGGTGCAAATCAATCCCTGGTGTCATGGCCAAACACTTCCGACCTTTTGAAGGGCCATGCAACACTAGTTATAACACACTTTCTTAACTAGTTAGCCTGAAGTATTCCGCGGTTTCATCACATGAACAAATTGACAACCATTCAAAGCAATAAGCAAACATAAAAGCAAAAGAGTGTCCTACGGTAACCTGTTAAGCATTTATTTTCACACCTTCGTAGGCAACGTGTGTTTAGTGAGGGAAGCAAGTAGGCTAAACACTTTTGTAATAGCTATTGAGTTTTACAATGAATGAAGAACACTCAGTCTTCCCTAAAGAGCTTTCCATGCTATTTTCCCTCTATCACTAGGAAACATCAAAGTGACTGAGGAGTCATTCTTGCTATGTTCACTAAGGCATTATCCTACTCAAAGAATAAAACCTATCTTGGTGTTTACATGATGGGTACCCATCCCATGTACACAATACAAGTGGTCACGGGCAAGCATAATGCCTTGAACAAGCTTGACTCATGACACCTAGTCTCGTAAGTGTCTGTACCCACTTTATTGTTTTATTCTTGTCAATTCCTCAATCCTTAACCTATTCCTAGCTTCTTACCTCAAGTTTCTCTCTTTTCAAATTGTTCTATGTTGGGTTGTCAGTATTGGTTCTTGATGTTCTTGCTATGCTTGCATTGTATGTGCATGCTTGTGCGATATGTCTGCTTAAATATTATCTTCTGCAATTTTGGTTGCCCAAACTCTTCGTTAATATCCTCCCCTTGATGGGCTATTTATAGTGCTAACAAAGGGTGAAGCTATTATCCAATTGGTGGGGGTCCTAGTTGTGCGTAAGGTGACACTTGAGAGGTTTAAGGGGGCTGGGCCACTCTTGACAGGCCTCATTTCAAGCCTACTAAGCCAAATTTCTCTACATCTTGAGACTTGGGATTGATGGGGAACCTGCCACTTGCCCTTTGATCAATCCTAGAATCCTAGCGCATGTTTGATCATGAACCACATTGATATTTTATTATGTGATTGGACTTGGATAAAAAATAAAAGAAGATATTTGCATGAAGTATCCCTCAAATCCTAGAAGGGTGGTCAGTCCACCTGTTTTGCATGAGACTCATCTTCCGGGGGCTAAATCAGCCCTATAGGACAGTGTATTTAGCATGTCTTAGACAACTTCACAATTAGTCCTACATACCTTTTGTCTAGTTCTTTGGTCTCTCCATTTTCTTGTTTTGTCAACAATGCTAACTGCTAAGTTGCAGTGAATATTGTCACAACCTACATTCTTCGATTGTTTGCTAGTAAACAAATTGAGAGTCATAAATTATCCTGACTGAAAAAATCTCAAATTCTGGTTTACCTGTGACAACAAGCATAAATAAATACATTCTTTCTTTTGGAAATTAAACTACCTCTAATTTTTTAGCAGTTAAGCTGCTTTATTGAATTTCCAGCTAAAATCATATTGAAGCCCCTTTGTTTGCATTTGTTCCAGCCTTTGAAGTATATAATAGATGAAACAATACTTGTTTCTTTGCACAGATTGTGTTGTGCTTGTGCTGTATGCATAAGGAACTAGGTTTGAACCCATGATGTCTCCTGTCATTGTGCCTTCCCATTTTGTATGTGTGTTGGTGCCTCCTTTCTCGTTGACCAGATATCATTTTTGAAAATTTTCTGTCTTCTTATCAGGCATTTTTAAAAAATAAAAAATATTACAATTAGGGGAGTCTAGGACTTACATAGATGAGGTTATGTGGGTTTATGTTGCATGCAAGTTTTTTTTTGGGGGGGGGGGGGGGGGGGGGAGTAGTGAGAACCAAGAGGAAAAACTTTTAATCCTTTTGAGCCCAAATGTGTGGCAGGGTAGGGGGTGTGATGAGATGGAGTTATGGAGGACTAGGAAGGGGTACGGCTCATGGATGGATGAAGTAAAGTATGATGGAAGTGACATAAGGATGGGGTATGTTCTTTGAAGAGAGATAAGTTTAAGTTCTAATATGAGAGTGGGGTAAAAGAAACCATGAAGGAGGTAAATTGAGGTATTTATATTGGTAGTGGAGTTACCATTCCTCAACAGGGTTATTTTAGTAGATATCTTAGCCATAGGCGTGGCATGTATGATGAGTAGCAAGAAGTTGATAATGGGGCTTCTTGACAAAGAAATAGATGAAAGAATGCAATGTGTCCTGACATGGCGCATGGTATTTGAGCTAATGGCCTCGATCTGTGCTTGCAATCCCAATTCTTTCTAATTCATGCAAGGATCCAGGATTATTACAGATCCTGAAAAAATTCTCATAATTGATTCACTTCCCTTGTGTCTGGCCTCAATATGTCTTGTATTCTTGACTACTTCCCTCATTCAAAGCTTGATCAAAATTACTTGCTTTTGATCACCACAAAGTTTAGCCAAAAAAATCATAATCTTGGATATATGCCCATAAATGTGGGTCGTATTAGTCTGTCCATAAAGTAAACGGTTTATTAAAATTAAGGGTAAACTATATTAACCTCCCCCAGGTTTTGTCAATAGTACAGCAACATCCCCCAACTTTTCAAAAGGGCCACTTACCTCCCCTGTCAATGATGTCTAACAAACAGCATGAACCAAATTTTTTTTAAAAATTTTTACCCTTATGACATAGTCTTACTAGCATGGAAGCTACACCTCCACTGAGGTGTATGCACACCATACCCCTGCCAAACAGTCTCCATAGGACCCATCTTCTGGTGGTTGCTATACACTCACCATCTCACACACAGTCAAAGTTCACAGGCTCACAAGTTTTACCCTATTTTCACGTATGTTTTTTGAGTCTGCCTTATCTTGTCCATCAATCGACTTTGGAGCGAGTCTATTCCCCCAGACATGGCCATGTATACGTAAACTGGTTTTTTGCTTATCTTTTTGTGATAAATCACCAAGAAAATCCATCTTATATCCCTCTGCTTCTTTGTCTTTACATCAACTCAGCCCTGTTAAACATCTTCAATTAATATGCAAATATAACTTATTAAAGGCATAGCATGTCAAAACAAAATGTTGTACTTATTATCTAAGCTCATTCTTGCATAAATTTTGAGAATTCTTAAAATATCATTCTTTTCCTTAGCTAATGCTAATCTTTATTTTGAATTTAAAAAAGAAAAAAAATTCTTTAAAAAAAAGGTCACTCTATCATAAGCTGAAAATTTAGATGCTAATTTATAACAAAATGCATATACAAAAATCAAACTGATATAATTGGTTTTTGATATCCCTGCTCATTATTGTGGCACAATTTTGTTATATTGAGATAAATAATATCAAATTATTTAATAAATCCATACAATAGTACTAGTTATGAATATTTAATAATATAATTTACTGAAATAAAGTAGATGGTTGAAATATTAGGAACAGTGACTGAAAGTATATTTATGTTCAATTTATCATATAAAAGGCAAAGTTATACTCAATATGGTTAAGGTGTTCATTGAATAAAAACAGTTTAAAATAATCAAAACATAAAAGGACTTATATGTGGTTGAGACAACTTGCAATACAGATGAAGATTTGTCAAAATTATCAAACCTCTGTCAACTCTAAATGCTTAAATTCTGTCTAATTGATAGATTTATTTAAATAGTTTAGTGTAACTCTTCTATTTTTCCAGTTCAACATGAAAATTATCAAACCCCAGAATTTTTATCACAGTTCTACAAGAGTGGTACGGTTTTGAATTTTAGTATTGGAGGGTTTTGATTCTTGAATCTTTGGAGGGGGTTCTTGATGGGGAGAACCCCCTCATTTCGATCCAATCCGGAGAATCAGACAATTCCCAAGAAGTGCAAGCATGGATTATGATGGCAGAATGTATTTGAACTGGTGAGAATCCAGAGAGAGAGGGGGCTTAATTGTTCAAGTGTCGGAAAGATCCTCCTTGAGGAATAATTGGAGATATTTATACAGGAGAGGCAAAATGATGCAACATATCATCCCCAATAATGGACTGACATGTCATATCTTAATGAAAAAGATAGATTTTGAGCAAATTTGGTCATGACACATGGTTAGGACATGGACTTTTGAGCAGCTTAAGAAAGGCTGAGGGGTGGAGACACACTTTTGCACCTTGATTTGAGTTCACCAAGACAAAACTTTGTAAAACCTCTAAAACCGAGATTGGTAGGGACCCCACCATGTGTCTCTATGTCCAATCCCTGCGCACATTGCCAATCTTGGCCTCCTGCAAGAAAAATAAAAAAATGTAATACAATTAATTACTATGCACATGCCGGCATTGATCAATTCCACAATTTAGGACAAAGGGTAATTTTATGCATTTACAAAATATGAAACTTCAATTTCAATTAAATTTTGTTTCGTAGTCAAAATTTTGACAATTTTTTGATATTTGAGATTTCAATTTTTTTTGGATGATTTTGGAAATTTCAATGTAAATTTTGTAAGATGGAAATTGACTACCGTTTCAATTCTGAGGTTGCAGAAAGCAGAAATTTCAACAATTTTATGGAAATTTAAGATAATGCCGGTAAGCTCACTGCCAGCACCTCCCTTGATTCCACAATTGAACCCATTGCCATAGCCCAAACCTCGTTGCCCTATGAGCTGCCACCACCAACCAAGTGATATCTATCTTCATGACTAGTGTCTAAATTATCACTCACCGCCTTCATGACATTCATTATTTACTCCACCCATCTTCTAATAGCAGCAGAGTGGTGAAGACAGCCCTGGTACAGTAGTTTGGTGGTGGCATGGTAGCTTGGTGTGTGTTTGGGGATACGGTTATGGGAAGCAGTGGTTTAATAGGTTTGATGGTGTTTGTGAGAATTTTCGAATGATTTTCATTATTTAAGCAGTGAAATATTATCTAACTTGTTTGGTACTATGAAAGAAGCTCAATAAGCAGTTTGTTAGTGAGAAAATGCAAGAAGATTTAGGAAGATAATGGTGACTGACTTGGGTCATGTTAGAGTTATTATGATTTTTTTCCACTATTTTATTTGTGTGTTTTGGTTTTAAACGGTTAAATACATTTGTCTGTTTGGATGATTCAATAATCTAAATGTAAAATGGCGAAGAAATGTTTGCAGGGAAAGACAGCTTGCATCTAATCTTGAGGCTGAGTCAACTAGGAGAGTTCACTTCCCTAGATGAAATTACTCTTTAGAAAACTTGTGTAAGGATAAAAGAGGCACTTTGAAAAAGTTAGAAAAGGTGACACTATCACATTTCGTCCAAGTTATTAACAGCTGATTGACAAGGGGGCTAATAAATGTCTCAAAAAAAATAGAAGTCCTAAGGAGATCCATTGTACTATTAAAAAATCAGGCAAGGTTCCTGTCTTTTTAAAAAAAATGAGGCATGATCAATCCATTTTATCCTAAAATAAAAATATTAAGTCCATTTTGGTCATCCACAACATCTAGAAAGGACAAATAATCTGCAAAACACATTGAACTTGCTATTGAGCTCTTTTTCTTTCCTAGAAGATTAGGAGGTTGAATTTATGGTCAACTTTAAAGTTAACTAATTCAGTTCATTTTTGTCATCCACGCTCAATATTTAAATTGATGCATTTCCACCTTGGAAATCTTATCACTTTGATACCATATGTTTGTCCCTGTAGTTCTGCTGTGATACTTCCATATGAATCAATACATTTTCTCTTTCCAGGTGAAAACTGCCAACCAATTATCAGTAATATAGAATTGGAGACGGTACAACCTTCATAAATTTGACGACCTTACCTGCAGCTGGGAGATATTTGAGGTGAACAAGAAGATGTGGTCAGCCTGCATTCAGCTGAAATGAATACGTTGCAGGTTATGCCAATATATTTCTTTTTTACAGTGTTAAGGTTTGGTCTTTACGTATCCATTTTCATGTCATTTCTTTTATACCTTTTCATTCATTATCTGTTTATTAGTCGTCATATGTATGGTCTACCTACCTGGGTGTGTGGGTAGCTAATTTTAAAATTTTCATATTTTACCAACTTCATCAAAGCCATAGTGTTTGGAGGTATCAATATCTGGGAGATAGAAAATTTTAAAGATTTTACTGCCAATATATTTATTTTTACAATGATATGCTTTGGTCTTTAAATATCCATTTCCACATCATTTCTTCTATACTCAATAATTCATTGTGTCTTTAACTTACCTAGGTGAGTTTTTAGCTAATTTTAAACTTTCATATTTTGCAAACTTCATCAAAGCCATAGTAATTGGATTATAAATATCTGCGAGGTAGAAAAACCAGTGTTTTAAAAGGCTCAATTGAGGCTTTCCTTAAGGCAAGGCATGCCTAAAACGCCTTGAGGCTCAATCTAAATACTAAATTCCAAAAAGGCTAATGCATTACATGCTGTGGCTTACGCATTTTTACCAAAGGGGCGCCATTTGTGCCTTTTTAGTTGAGACTTACGCATTTTGGGTGTGTGATTTTCAAGTTAGAATTCGTTAAAAAATTTGAAGTACATGCTTGTATGAAAGGAATGTCATAATATGAGTTGATTTTTAAAGCTCTTGAACGTCAGCCTTTCCAAAATAACTGAATGTTGAATAATAAAAATAGTTTGAACTTTGTAATAGTGTATAGCTATCTCTTGTCATGATTTATGTCATGTATTCAAGTTTGCAATTTTTGAAAGGCCAACAAGTAGTTTGCAAAGTATATGTAATTTTTCTTGTCGTTTTCTTAATTTTTCCTTATTTTTAAAATGTGTACAATTTATTTACACATTTTAATCTTAAAAACAAACTCTCAAAAGCCTTACACCCCAATGCCTTAAGTCTTACACCTCGCCTCTAGGGTTAAAATGCCTCGCCATACGCCTTTGCCTTCTAAAACATTGAGCAAAACCTCAAAGATTTTTAAGAACTACATATATTTAGTTGTTTGGCATGAATTGTCCCTGAATACCAAAAGAAACTATAACTTGCCTCTATTCGTACCTGATATATAGTGCAATTTCTCCCCTAATTTTGAAAAATTATTCTGTAAAAGATCATGTTTGTATTTGTTGCTCATCACTAGCATGGTGAAAATTTACACAGGATTCACAAAGCACGCCAGAAGTACAATCCTCAACCCAAGTTTCACATGAATCCCTAAATGACCAGCAGAATAACACAACTGAGACTCCTGTAGCAGACTCTGGTTCAATATCCATTTCAAGCAATGATAACAGGAAAGTTTCGCGTGAAGACATTGAACTTGTAAGGCATTTTGCTGATGAGACTTTATCCTTTCTCTTTTTTTCTTTTCTTTTATTTTTTAAATGTTAAAATAGTTTTGATAGTTTTGTAAAATGATTTTTGCAGGTCCAGAATTTGATAGAGCGATGTCTGCAGTTGTATATGAATAGAGACGAAGTGGTAAAAACCCTCTTGAATCGTGCAAGGATTGATCCCGGATTTACATCTTTGGGTAGGGGTCTTACACCTTTGATTTTGATATGTTTTTTCCCATCTAGATGATGCAATTTTACTTATTGTCCCATTGGATGTTGTCATGAAGTTGGGCTCTCCAAGGATGTCTTAATTATTATTCTCACTAAGTGATCTACGAGTCAGTGGCAGATACAGTATGATACAAAGCCAAAATTTAGATGTTGCTACCAAAATTTTTATCTTTTTAATGTGGATGCACTTATGTATGATTAGAACTAAATAATATTAGCCATCTACTAAATATAACTCTTTGTTTAACAATGTGTAGCATGTCTTGTAGTCTCACATCCTTTATTTTCTGTACTAATTCAGTATGGCAGAAGTTGGAAGAGGAGAATGCTGACTTTTTCAGAGCCTATTACATACGGTTAAAACTGAAGAAGCAAATCATTCTGTTCAATCATTTGCTTGAGCATCAGTATCATCTTATGAAGTATCCTGTGCCTCCAAAGGTCCCTCTGGCTCCTATACAAAATGGAATACATCCCATACCAGGTAGGTTCTCACTTTACTATGTTATGTCATGGAAAAGCAAATGTTCTTTGTAAGATATGAATCCATGAGTAATAAAAAGTGTGGTTTCAGGAATTATGTTCATTTATCTGTAGTAGTCATACAATGCACATATTGCCATTGTTTCTTCAGTACAAAGGTCACAACATGAGAGGGAAGGTGGTGAATATGGACTTTGAATCTGTCATACAGTCCATTTTACAAAGTCCTAGTTAAGCTGGACATTCTTATTCTCATTTGCGTACTGCATGTTAAAAGTTTTTGTGGATGTCAGCGTGGTGATAAAAGCAAGGCTTGAATGCTTTATTGGAGAGGATCTCAAGAGGTGGAATATTGACCTGACTGGCAGACTGAAGTGATGCAGCCTTAAAACAAGAGCACACATGCATAGAGTAGATATGAGTCAATTTAGCTTGTGTAACTTATTTACAACTCCTGACTCAATAAGGCTGCATGATGTGCCATGTACATCAGTTTTTATTGGATTGGACAGACCTTACCTATATGGCGTGCGTCGAAGTTATCAAGAAATCAAAAGGCTCTGTGAGACTACTTGTATTGTCTAAACTTTTCAACTTATGGGAGTGGATCAGTCCAGGGCACCTCTCTTATAGGCAATGAAACCCCTTTCAAGCATCATCTCTTAGTTTGAACCCTTCAAATAGCTTATCAGTACTCAGTTGAACTTGTATATTGGTTTTACCAGTGTCCACGTTTCCTGAATAGAAATGCCTTCAGCTAGAAGTTGCCTTTTGGATATCTGTAAAGTGGAATTTGCAGTCTAAGCCATTTGTTGAATCTCAGTTTGATAAGTTTCAAAATTGATTTATTTTGCTTTGGACTTCTGGGTGTAATAACTTTCTTTGACCAGTTGAATGCCCAATTTACAAGTTTGTTCTCATTATTAGTATTACTTCTATTGCTGCAATTGCTATTATATTATTTCTAAGGGCCGAGCATTCTAAATGAGCATTTGCTGTCATAGGTTTAAGTGGCATTCTTGTCACTTTTTCAGTGTCACTCAATGCCACTCATTTGTAGTGCAGTTAACAATTTACCTATGGGATACCCCGTCATACAACAACCGCCAATTCCAGCTGCAGGACAACCCCATCTGGATTCCATGGGTTGTGGAATTTCAAGCTGCCATGTTGTAAATGGAGTCCCTGCACCAGGCAATTTCCATCCCATGCGGCTGAATTCTGGGAATGAGTGAGAATTCTATTTTCCTAGCATCCTCTTTAATTTTAAGTTCGAAGCTATTATTATTGTCATTACTAGTACTACTACTGTTCCTAACGAGGAGTGTCCCCATGTGACCAAATAGCATTGCCCCTGAAATAACTACTGCTTTTTGAATTGTTCCATACTATGTAGCGTGCGTTATCAAATAGCCGGTGGCATCTCCTTCATGGTTGCTAATTTAAGACCCTAAAGTGCACTATCTTAAGGTTCATTGGTTGTCTTCTTATTGATGTTCAAAGCTTTGATATCTAAACCTATCCTATACAATTCTCACATTTGCGCTTAACTTGCTTCTCTTATTCACCACAGAAGTAACTCTAGCAGAGAGCTCTCATTCACTTTCATATGCCAGTCAATGACATTCTATTCATCTCTCTCTCTCTCTCCCCCCTCTGTGTGCTGCTGTACTAGATGTACTGCATTAATATTAGTGTACTACCATGTGTGAGTTTGCATATGTTTGTGAAGGTCTACGTGATGCATTGGCATGTTTGGTCCATGTCCATGTTTACATCATGGTTGTAGGGCTTAAAAAAAATTGGTTACACTTTTTTTTGAGGGGGCGGGAGGATAGATAAACTGAATAATTTGCTGATAGCTTTTTGTTTTCTGAAAAAAATCTCATGGGATTTTTGTCCTGCTAGAAGTTCCACTAATAACAGTTCCATTCATCTTTGTTAAATTTGAAGTATGGTGATGGGAAGTGGTGCGGCTGATGTAGCACCTGTTATTCCACCTAGTAGTGCCATGTCAGATATGCCTGTGAGTCCTACATCAGTGGCATCCAGTGGCAATTTCCCATTCAGTGCATCAGAAATAGCGGGAATGGGAGTAGACACAGCAGCTCTGGACACTGCCTTTACATCTGATGTAGCAAGTTCAGTAGCGTTACAGCTTCCGCCGGATGGTGGGGCAGGGAATTCTAGAGATTCCCTCCGGTCCTTGGCTCAGATTCCTTGGAATTTCAGCCTTTCAGATCTGACAGAAGATTTATCAAACTTGGGAGGTTAGTTGTAGATCTCAGTTATACGCTTGCTTTGTATAATGAATGAGGTTATTTGAAGTGGAAGTTGCTTTTCTGCACTCTCCCTTGTAAAACAATTAGATGTAGTTTAAATTTCTGTTAACTTTTTTAAAGAAAATTTGTTTATTATATTTTCATAAAAGACAAGGAAACCTGTCTCATTCTTCCGAAAATTAGTATAAGAAAATATTTTAAAGAGTTAATGCATATTAAAACAAGGCAATATCCTCCCCCTACCCCAACCCCAACCCCAACCCCAACCCCATGTTGAAAGATTATAATTTTATGGAGGCAGAGAAGTTCTTTACTCAAAGATAATTAGTGACTGCAAAAATGCTAAATTTTATGTTGTCTTTTGGGCCTTGTGTTTTTCTGTTTTTGGGTCACCATTTCTTAGTAATGATGTCCTCACTTTCTGATGGCATACTGACTGTGATTTGGTAATGAAAATTTTAAAGCATTCAAATTTGTCCTAGTACATTTAAGTAAAAAGGTCCTCAGGCATTGCATAGGCTTCATTTTTTAATCTGGCTTTTGGTATCTGGGATTTGTTTATCCTATCTTTTGATATTCTGTATGACCACATTCTTTTGCAACTGTTTGCAGATCTTGGAGCCTTGGGAAACTATCCTGGTTCTCCATTTCTGCCTTCCGATTCTGACATTCTGCTTGATTCCCCAGACCCAGAGGATATAGGTGATTAGAAAAGCATCTTTTGTTATCATATTCTCTTGCCTGTTTTCTGCAAAAAAGTGAGGAAAATGCAGCATGTTCTCTATCATCGAAGATTTATAGTTCATCTTTGTGTGGAGTAGAGGCAGCTGAAGAACAGTAAATAGAATCGCAGGTTTCATTTTCAGAGTTATATTATAACTAGATTGAATGACATGATGAGTTGATGACTTTGTCAAAGTCATAATGTAAATATTTTTAACTGATGATATCTACGAAGTTCTCCTTGTGGTACCTGAGGAAGGCTTGGCCAAAAAATATTCATTGCCATGAGTGAAGCTATAGAGAGTTTCCAAGTAGGTCAGAAGAAGTCACATCAGGAGCAAGCATCCTGACAAAAGCATTGCATTCTTGTCATCCACCTATTCTTTCTTTGAAAACTAATTAAACGTCAAAAAAGTGGGGCAAAACTTTTACAGCCATTGGTCTTGGTGGTGTTATTCTATGGTCCCATTTTTTTATAATATATTTGGATCTACCGATGCAAAGTAAATGATAATGGAGCTTCTGTCCTTTTGTTTTGCCTGTTTCTTTGCAGAATTTGTCACATGCTGATAGATTTTCTTTGTTTCAGTGGAGGAGTTCTTTGTTGATTCAGTGCCTGGGCCACCATGCTCTCAATCAGATGAAGAGAAATCCTGAACTAAGGTGAAGCCTGTTATTTCCCCCCTTCTTTAATCATTGTTAGGACTGGGTACAGTTAGTGCAAATTAAAAAATGAAATTATTGAAGCATCATCCTTTTTACTGGTTGTTGAAGAATCATAACGAGTGAGGCGTGAGCTTTCTGGCAATCCAGTTTAGTCCTAGAAGATTTCATTTTGTTTTTAGTCTTTCTTGGATGTAAAATAATGTTGCTTTCAAGCATCTTTTGAGAAGTCTATATGTTACTTTGGTTTGTGAAATGTCTATTCTAGAGAATGGAATAATATTGAAGTAAAGTAAATTTTTTTGCAGCAATGTAATATTTTAGAAAAAAGTTTACTGATGCAAAAGTTACTGTTATTCCATCCAACAGAGAATAGGATAAAATTCAGGCATTATCATTCCTTGTCTATTACAGGTTATGGGTTAATGAAATTATTTGCATTGTCATTTGCTTATAATGAAACATTTTTTTTTTTTTACTTTTTAAGCTATCAAATTTTAAATTATAACCATCCTGTTCCCAAGAATAGACATTTAGCGAACCAAATGCAATTCTAATGTTTTTCCAACACTGTCAGGATCATTGCTGTCATCCATGCTTTTGTGGTCTTTGGCCATCCTCCGCCTACTTTGTGGGTTCTCTCTCTCTCTCTCTCTCTCCCTCTGAATTTGATTATTTTTTCAGCCAATGTCGAAGGTCTGGTTTGAAGAAGTTTGAGATTCCATGGAAAAGCTGATCATGGGAATTTCTATTCCTATGAATAAATTAGAATAAGATTGGAATGAAATAAAAATTGCATACTGCTATATTATTTTTAAAGTCATTGATACAAAAGTTTGTGTTATTCCATTTTACATGTAATAGGATAGGAACTGGATGGTGAAATTTGTGAGTAGTCATTCTTGTTTATTATATTTGGATTAAAAAAAAATTTGCATTGTCATTTCATTTATGATCAGCACATTTTCCTAGATGAGCTATCAAATCCTTAAATTATGACCATTCTATTCCTTAAAAGACAAAGACATCCAAACGAGAAGTAACCCAGATGTTTTTTCAACACTGGCAGGATTGCTATCATACATGTATTTGTGGATTGCTATCATACATGTTTTTGTGGTTTTCTTCCATCTTCTAGGAATAGAATGGTGGAATTTGTGAATAGTCATTCTTGTCTTTTGCATGTGGATTGATAAAAACTTATGCATTGTCATTTGCTCTATGACTACACATTTTCCTTTGTAAGCTATCAAATCCTTCCTTTATTATCATTTTATTCATTAGATAGCCTGTGTGTGTTCTGACACGGTGGGTTTTTGCTGTTATACATGCTTTTGTGATCTTTTTCCATCTTTTACCTGCCCTGCGTTAGTCTCTCACTACAACAATAACAACAACAACAAAACCAAGTCTTAGTTCCATTAAGTGGGGTTGGTTATATGAATTATTGTCCGCCAATTTATGCTGCGTTAGTCTCTGACTCTCTCTCAAAAATTGATTGTTTTTTTTATTTTACAGCTGTGTTGAAGGTCTGGTTTCAAGAGGTTTGAGCTTCCATGGAAAAGCTGGCCAGCGGAGTGACTGCAGAAAAAAAAACTCCTGCTATTGAGTCGCAAGATAATTTGTACTTGGTGGATAAAGCAGATTCTGCATTTTTCCAAAGTGAGGGAGATTGTTCCTTCCTAAATGTCTGAGAATGCATTAGCTGAATAAGAAATAATAAAGAATAATAATAATAATCTGCCATTGCTACTGGCAATATCCAGAAGCGCTTCATTATACACATTGTTAATGGTATTACTGTTATGAATAAACAAAACTTAATATATCTCAAAGATATACCTTTTTTTTTTTTTTTGGTAAATTCTGCGTTTATTAAATAGCAAACTGCATGGGTTCCTTGATGACCCTATTTTCCAAATGTAAAAGTGTATTGGTTTCAGTCACCAAGCAAGCCAAGATGAAAGTCGGTTTGCTGCTGGCTGAACCTTGATGCTAGATCAGACTTCTAGAAGAGTCGGTGATTTAAAGTTGTCCCTTCTTTCTTGTCCGCATGGTTAAATAAAATCACAACTGCTCAGCCTTTGCTTCTTCTATTTAGCTTTGAAATATTTCATCTCATTGCATTTCGTTGACATCTCATCATTGAAAAACAATGATAACATATATATATATATATATATATATATATATATATATATATATATATATATATATATATATACAATTGTATTTTGATGATCTGTTGGGAAAAATATTGAAAATGATAAATTTATCAAGCTTAGAATAGATAAAATTAAATGAGATAAAAATAAATAGAGTAGAGAAAATAATATCGAGAATTTTTATGTGAAAAACCCTTAAAGAGAAAACCCACGGGATCGTAGTCTACTTTAAACTTCCACTATGATGATAATGAGGTTATAAAACTTAATTCTAAGGTGAATACCATCCTATTCTAAGGTAAATACTCTTAACTTTCTCTGAATTTCTCTGATGTATATATTGATGCATATGAAACATCCTTTTATAGGTAGTGTGTCTGCATGCAGAAGCTTCTACCTTTGTCGATAGTGGTGGACTATTTTCTCCCTTCCCACCATGGTAGGTATGGTAGGTGGTGGTGGCTCACCCACCATGGTAGGTGACCGTTATTCACCAATCGTGGCCATTGTTCACATTGTTGGCGTCATTCACCAACCGTCTGTTGCTTTTGTCGAAGTGGGTAGGCTGTAGAAGTTTTTCTTCTTCAACAATTTGTCAAAAGTAAACAACTCTCCTATCCCCTTCTGTCAATTTTTTGACACATATTGGTTCCCTCCATGTGGGAGGAACCCATCAAATCTCCCCCTCTCAACTATGTGGAGGGTTCCATCAGTCCTGGAGTAACTTTGCAAATTTTTAACTTTTCTCTAAGTAGAGATTTTGTCATCATATTAGATTCGTTGTTGTTAGTGTGAATTTATCAAGCTGTAATAGCTTGTTCTCCAACACTTCATGCATCCACTGATACCTGACATCAATGTGTTTGGATATGGAATGGAAAGCTAGATTCTTGCTGAGATTGATTGCACTTTGACTGTCACAATATGGGACATACTTTTCTTGACTTTGTCCTAACTCTTTTAGGAACTTCTTCATCCACATGATCTCCTTACAACCTTCAGTAACTGCGATGTATTATGCTTCTGTGGTGGATAGAGCAACACACTTATGTAGTCGTGATTGCCACGAAATTGTTCCCCCTGCAAATGTCATTAGATATCTAGATGTGGATTTTTTTGTATCCACATCACCAGCCATATCTGCATTTGTAAAACCTTCAAGTACAGGATTAGCATTACCAAAACATAAACATTGACTGGTTGTACCTCTAAGAAACCTGAGGATCCATTTGATAGTTGTCCAATGTTCCTTACCAGGATTTGAAAGGAACCTGCTCACCACGCCAACTGCGTAAGCAATATCTGGCTTTGTGCATACCATGACATACATCAGACTACCAACTGCCAATGCATAAGGCACTTTCATCATTTCTGATTTTTCCTTCACATTTGAAGGACGCTGACTAACACTCAGTTTGAAATGACTAGCAAGTGGGGAACTGACAAATTTAGCATTGTTCATATTGAACCTTTCAAGAACCCATTTAATATATTGTTCTTGAGATAACTAAATTTCGCTTCTATCTGTCACGAGTATTTCTCACCACCAGAAAATTTCTTGGTGAAAACTATGACGCCCCGATTTTCGTATCAATTTTTTTTCACAAACAATAATAAATAATTTACACGTTATCGACAACATCCATAAATCGGCCATGTCAACAACCCTATTACCAGTCATATGACCCGACCCGCATTGGGTACCGGGTACAAAGTTATTTCATTTATACAACCTAACAACGGAAGACAGTATATTTATATCATCCAAAATAAAATACTCAGACTATCAACATATACATATATACAATACTATCTCATACCCAAAAACAATACAACCCTAGGGAATCACACCTCTCTAATCCACCAAAAACTCACCCTGTGTGTGTCAGGGTCCTAACTCCCTACGATCACGGAACTCTATCACCCAATCTATCCCTGTTCCCTGAAAAATTTAGATAATTTGAGTCAGACACGTCTCAGTAAGAAGGAATAAATTACTTACAGTGTGTGGCCATATGAGTTCAGTTATAATATACTTTACTTTTCAAATCATCGTTTCATCTAAGAATATACACTGATATACACATTCTCATAATCATATAGATATACAATACAAGCTTTTATAAGCTTTAAAACCATTTCTTAAATTTAATAATTTCCAACACATATTTACCGTGAAGTTTCTGAGAATAGGGAAGATTACCCGCCCATACAAGTAGCTTCCCTCTGCCCTAACACGTTATGCAGCTAGGTATGACCACATCTGATACCTATTATGGCACTCACCTTACTTAGTAAGCCCTCAGGCGGAGAGTTTCACTTTGCCTCAATTATTTATATTATTAACTCGCACAGTTCCATTTCTCAATTTTATCATTCTCTGTTTCTCAATTTCTATTTTTTCTTTCATTTTTCATTGTAGCCAATTTTATCATTCTTTCACTTTCTATTTCCATTTTTACTTTCCAGCTCATAAATATCCTTGGTATCAAATGCCAACTTCGCGTCTGTAACTCATGGCCACCCTAAGGATCTTTCTATCCACGCCATGCTTCCCCCTATGGTCAAGGTTGTGTGGTTTGAAGGCTGGATCTAACTGCGGTTGGCTGACCTGGTTAGATCAAAGTATCATACTACATATCGCGTCTGTAGTACGACTGACCGGCCTATAACCCTGATCCGGACTCAAGGAGCCCAACAACCCTACAAAATGGCTCAGTCGACTGTCACGTCACACGCTTTAAGAGTCCATGTGGTTGCACTAGCACTACTAGCAACAGTATCGTGCTCAATATCATAACCATCCATCAGGGTTCACTACCACATACTCGCAATCATTATGCGGTATTGGTATTTTATCAATCATATTCCAGTATATCACAATTCGGTTCAATATAAATATTCTCATAATTTTTTGTGCACATTTCATCATCTCGTAATAACATATATCATATTTCACGTATTTTTCACATTTTCCCAAAATACTGATATCAATAATTTATACAAACTCATTTCTCATGCAAATAATTTCCACTCATATATAAATACCACATTTCATTATTTTCCACTAATCACATCAATCATTCTCATTTCAATATATTCTCAAAAAATACCTATCATTATATTTCACATTTTTCAACACATATCATGTGCCACATAGTTTTTACCTAAAATTCATAATATATTAATTTCAGACTCCAAAGCATCACAAATTAATATTACTCAAATGTCACACAATTTATCTGATATTTATATCATAATAATTTTCAAGCAAAATACAATATGCTCATTTTCATATACTAATTCAAACGGTAATTCTAAAAATACTACTATAATTTATTCCACTTACCTAGCTTACTAAGAGTCTTGTTAGGACTCAAATTCTACGCCCTTGGCTCTCGAAATTCAAATCCCGTAATTTATATTTTTCCCAAATTAATTAACCTATTTCTCCAAAATAATACCCATCTAACTTTTCCTAGGCTCCACATACCTAGAACTAACATTTAAACTAATATTTAACACCCCCACTTAATTTTATGAATTTTACCTACTAGTTCCGAAATTACACCCGCGATGCTCACCCGAGCCCTAAATTCTGAAAATTCTACTTCAACTCCAGATGCTCAACATTTTAGTATTTTTAAATTAATCCTAATTAATTAAAAATAAGCCCCTTAATAACCCCGTATCCCAAATTTAGGGTTTTGCCCACGACGACCCCATGAGAATTCCGTCTTGGCTAGACTTGTAGAGAATCATCCCTAGATTCTCGTGGAGGTGTCCGTTTGTCAATCAGACTTATAATTTGCAAGAAATTAAAGAAAAAAGGGGAGATTGACTTACCCCAGGAGATATGTCTACGCCACTTCTACCACCGATCCGCTCTTGTAGAAATGACGGCAGCGGAGAATGGAGCTCAACTATATCTTCTAATTCTCGATCGAGCGAGAATCCGTCACGAAATTGAGGAAAGAAGGAGAGAGAATGAGAGGAGAGAGAGAGACTGCGCAGGTCTTTTGTGTAGAATAAAGGAGAAATTGAAGAAGGGGGGGGGGACGGCTCTCTAGTTGCATTCTTAAGCTTGAAGCTTCAGGATGTTAAGTTTATATATAATAATAATAATAATAATAATAATAATAATAATAATAATAATAATAATAATTTATTTTATTAATAAAAATAAAAATAAATTTTAATTATTATTTTTTTCTTTTTTTATAAATTTAATTAACTAATTAATTAATTAATTAATATTATTTTTTTTAGGGAATCACTCCACCAATCTTGTACAGCCCTTTTTGGGATTATTACATTCTCCCCTCATAAAAATTTCGTCATCGAAATTTGCTATTCTCTTGCTTCTCATCCTTAGCGAAAATACTTCTAATTTTATTAATTACCCTCACTTATGGCGGAAGAATACCGTGGTTACAAAGAGAGTTCTGGGAGATTACAACTATTCCAAAATTCTCCCAAAGCCATTCATATTTCAAAACTAAAAACTTTATCTATCCTACGTTACACTATACAAATAAAAATATACAATATTATTGCATTCACTTGATTGACTCAACTCTAAGCTCCACTGAATAAGTGTGGATATCTGGCGCATCTGATCCTCTAATTTCCTGGAAGCCTCATCAACGGCATGATTGCTTCACAAAGCTTTCACTAGTGGAATCTTCTTCGTGCGTAGCTCTTGTTCCTTCTAGTCAAGAATCTGCACTGGCATAAGCTAAGGTATCACCCAACTCCAGTACTACATAGCTGATCACATGCGAGGGGTCTGGGATGTATTTTCTCAGCATAGACACGTGGAATACATCATGAATCCTAGATAGGACCGGTGGTAATGCCAACTGATAGGCAATTGGACTCACTCTTTCAAGAATCTTGAATGGTCCAATATATCTAGGGTTCAACTTATCCTTCCTCCCGAACCTCATAACCCCTTTCATCGGTGCCACCTTCAGGAACATGTGATCTCCTACGTCAAACTCCAATTCTCATCGGCGAGTATCTCTATAACTCTTCTACCAGTTCTGTGCTATTCTGATCCTGTCCCTGATGAGTTTGACTTTATCCTAAGTTTGTTGTATCAGCTCTGGCCCCAATATTTCTCTTTCCCCAATCTCATCCTAGTACAACGGGATTGGCACCTCCTGCCATACAACGCCTTATACGGTGTCATCTTAATGCTGGCTTGGTAGCTGTTGTTATACGCAAACTCGACCAGTGGAAAATATTGCATCCAACGAGCTCCAAAGTCCAGCACACATGCTCGCAGCATATCCTCCAACATCTGTATCGTCCTCTCCGTCTGCCCATCTGTCTGAGGATGAAAAGTTGTGTTGAACGACAACTGAGAACCCATGGCCCCTTGCAGACTCTTCCAAAAATGAGATGTGAACCGTGGGTCTCTGTCTGAAACTATGGACACTGGGACACCATGGAGCCTAACTATCTCCAGGATATATAATTCAGCCAATCTGTCCATGGAGTAGCTAACTCTGATCGGCAAAAAGTGGGCAGTCTTCGTTAGTCGATCCACCACTACCCAGATAGCGTCCTATCCATGCAATGCCCGTGGCAATCTTGTGAAGAAATCCATCGTTATATGCTCCCACATCCACTCAAGAATGTGGAGTGGCTGCAATGATCCCGTCGGTCTCTGATGCTCAACATTCACTTGTTGGCAGGTCAAATACTGATCCACATACTAGGTTATCTCCCTCTTCATGTTGCTCCACTAGAAGGACTCTCAAAGATCCTTGTACATTTTAGTGCTACCCGGATGTATAGTATATAGAGACTGATGTGCTTCCTCCAAAATAACTTTCTTGATCTCAGGATCGGTAGGAACACATAACTTGGTACGGAACCACAAGGCTCCATCATCTGAGATGCTGAACTCTATATCCTAACCATCCTGTACCTTTCTCATAAGCTCTACTAGTTCTGCATCATTCTTCTGAGCTACTTTAATCCTCTCTTGTAGAGTCGGCTACAAAACCAAGTCAGCAATGAACGCCTGGTGATCACCCTCTACCAGCTCCACACCGAGCCTCTCTAGATCCATCTGGATCGGATGCTGAATCTCTACTGCAGATATAGATGAATCCACTGATTTCTAGCTCAAAGCATCAACAACCACATTAGCCTTTCCCGGGTGGTAGCTGATAGTGCAGTCGTAATCCTTTATTAGCTCCAGCCATCTCCTCTGCCTCATATTCAATTCCTTTTGTGTGAAGAAATACTTTAAGCTTTTATAGTCAGTAAATATCTCACACCTACCCCCATATGGATAGTGCCTCCAAATCTTTAGTGCGTAAACTACCACTGCCAACTCCAGATCGTGGGTAGGTTAGTTCTTCTCATATTCTTTCAATTGTCGTGAGACATAGTCTATTACTTTCCCCCGCTGCATCAATATGCATCTGAGCCCTTTATGAGACGCATCACTTTAAATTACGAATCCCACTTCTCTTGAAGGAATCATCAACACAGACGCAGTGATGAGTCGTTGCTTCAACTCCTGGAAGCTCTATTCACATTCATCAGATCACTCAAACTTCACTCCTTTCCTGGTCAATCTGGTCAATGGGCCTGATAGTCTAGAGAAGCCCTCAACAAACCTGTGGTAATATCCAGCCAATCCCAGGACACTCCAAATCTCATGCACGTTCTTGGATCATACCCAGTCTACTACCGCCTTAATCTTACTCAGATCAATAGAAATATCACCCCTGGATATAACGTGTCCAAGGAAGGTAACCTGTTTCAGCCAGAACTTACACTTCTTGAGCTTAGCATATAGCTTCTTCTCTCGCAACACTTGCAGCACTATACTCAGATGCTCCTCATCCTCCTCTGGGCTCTTCGAATATACCAGTATATCATCAATAAATATAACCACAAACTGGTCTAAGTATTGGTGAAAGACCTTGTTCATCAAATCCATAAACACTGCAAGAGCATTCGTCAAACCAAACAGCATAATTAGAAATTCATATCGTGTTCTAAATGCCATCTTCGGAACATCTTCCGCCTTGACTTTCACCTGATGGTACCCGAAACGTAAATCTATCTTCGAAAAGATATGTGTCCCCTATAACTGGTCAAACAAATCATCGATACGCGGGAGCGGGTATTTATTCTTGATAGTTACCTTATTTATTTCCCTGTAGTCGATGCACAACCTCATCGACCCATCCTTCTTCCTCACAAATAAAATCGGTGCTCCCCAAGGTGACACACTGGGCCGGATAAACCCATTATCTAACAGTTCCTACAACTGTTCTTTCAATTCTTTCAGATCTGCCGGTGCCATTCTTTAAAGAGCCTTCGAAATCAGCCCTGTCCCCAGAACCAGATCAATAACGAACTCTACCTCAAAATCATGAGGTAGATACATCAGGAAAATCCCTCACCACTGGGATCTCCTCCACCCTCAACACCCCTTCTGATATGGCCTTCATACATGCTAAATATCTCTAACAGCCTTTTGATAGCAACCTACGTGCCTGAATAGCAAATAGTAACCGAGGTGGGGTGCGCACACGTGATCCCACAAATCGGTACTCCTGTCCCTCTAGAGGTCTAAATACTACCACTCTCTGATGGCAATCAATGCTAGCATAGTGGGCAGCTAGCCAATCCATACCCAAGATTACCTTAAACCCATGCATGTCAAAAACTACCAAATTAGCTGGCAAAGACCTCCCCTGAATACCCACTAGACAGTTCCAGAGTACCTTTCTACATATCCCAACAGTCCCAGTCGGCGTAGCAATAGACAGACTAATGTCTAACTGCTGAGGCTTAAACCCACACAACCTCACATATTCTCGGGCGATAAAAGAATGAGTTGCCTCAGAATCAAACAAGACAGTAGCTTTAAATGACAGTATTGAAACCGCACCTGTCACCATATCTCCAGTCATCTCAACATCTCCCGGCGTTAATGCATAAACTCGCGCTAGAGCAGTATTCCTCTATTGTCCACCTCGAGGTGCCTTGTAGCCTCCTCTATATAGTCGAGGAGTAGCCACTACCGCTGGTGGTGCCTGACAGTTCCTCGCGATATGCCCAGGCTGGTGGCACTGATAGCAGACAACCTCCCTCGCTCGGCACTCTCCTGGATGCCTCCTCAAACATCTGGGACAAGGAGGGGGCATTTGTCTGCCCTACACTGCTCGCTCTCCTCCTCCCTGTCATCATCCCCCTCTGCTATTATATCTCCTCCACGGCCCTCGACTAGGCCTCGCCTAAAAATAAGAAGGTGCGGGCCTTTTCCTCTGGCTCTGGGCTGCTGCGCCTCTCTGTATGCTACTCTCAATCACCGCAGCCCTGTCCACTATCTCCGAGAAGGTCTGAGATTGGAAACCTACCACCTGATCATACAAGTTCTGTTCTAGGCCCTCCTCAAACTTCCTCGCCTTCCTCTCCTTATCTGGCACCATATACGGGGCAAATCGGGACAACTCAACAAATCTCAATGCGTACTACTGCATCGTCATAGACCCTTGTGTCAAATACAGAAACTCCGATGCCTTTGCACTCCTGACCGTAGCTGGAAAGTACTGCTCGAAGAAAATCTCCCTAAAGTGATTCCACGTCATCGCTACAGGGTCAAGCCTCTGCTCCTCAAGTAGTCTCAATGACCTCCACCAACGCTTTGCTTCCCCGGTTAATTTAAATGTAGCAAATAACACCTTCTGCTTGTCTGTACATGAGAGGACTTCCAGTATATCCTCTATGTCCTAAACCCAGTTCTTTGCTACCAATGAGTCCGCTCCTCCAGCAAAAGGCGGGGATCACATACGTGTGAACTGCTCGATCGTGCAACTCCACTCCCTCAAGCTCATGGCCATCTCAGCATCACCTGCTGAGTGACGCTACGCAACACTGGGTTAGGGTCTGCACCACCCATACTAGAAGGTCCTACACCATCACTTCCCACACTCGTGTTACTGTTCCCTGGATCCATCCTGCAAAGGAAACAACTAATCTCAACATACAATCACTATCACACAACCCATACACTGCAATAACTCATAAATTACTCTTCTATGACCATTTATATCCACATCCTTAATCCCCATTTAAGATTCAGTCCTACCACTCAGAAACAAGACCCAGCGATAGTATCCATGGTTTTCTTGAAATCGTCACCCCAGGAAAAACACAAAAACAACCCCGATACTCCTGTCTCTAGGCCGCAAGATAGAATCCTAAATTCTCACCTCATTCCCTAACAATCACTAACTCACATTTCAATCTACCCATCTCCTATTCCCCTCAAAATCCACTCCTATACTCTGGTATTGTATTCCGCTGTACACTAAAGTTTACAGAACTTAACAACCTAGGCTCTAATACCAAACTATGACGCCCTGATTTTCGTACCAATTTTTTTTCATAAACAATAATAAATAATTTACATGTCATCGACAACATCCATAAATCGGCCACGTCAACAACCCTATTACCAGTCATATGACCTGACTCGCATTGGGTACCGGGTATAAAGTTATTTCATTTTTACAACCTAATAGCAGAAGATAGTATATTTATATCATCCAAAATAAAATACTCAGAGTATCAACTTATACATATACACAATACTATGTTATACCCAAAAACAATACAACCCTAGGGAATCACACCTTCCTAGTCCACCAAAAACTCACCCTGGGTGTGTTAGGGTCTCAGCTCCTTATGATCACAGAGCTTTATCACCCGATTTATCCTTGTTCCCTGAAAAATTTAGATAATTTGCGTGAGACACGTCTCAATAAGAAGGAATAAATTATTTACAGTGTGTGGCCATATAAGTTCAGTTATAATACACTTTACTTTCTAAACCATCGTTTCATCTGAGAAAATACACTGATATACATATTCTCATAATCATATAGATATACAACACATGCTTTTATAAGCTTTAAAACCATTTCTTAAATTCAATAATTTCCAACACATATTTACCGCGAAGTTTCTGAGAATAGAGAAGATTACCTACCCATACAGGTAGCTTCCCTCTGCCTTAACACATTATGCAGTTAGGTATAACCACATTTGATGCCTATCAGGGCACTCACCTTACTCAGTAAGCCCTTAGGCGGAGAGTTTCACTTCGCCTCAATTATTTATATTATTAACTTACAAAGTTCCATTTCTCAATTTTATCATTCTTTGTTTCTCAATTTCCATTCTTTCTTTCATTTCTCATTTTAGCCAATTTTATCATTCTTTCACTTTTCGTTTCCATTTTTACTTTCCGGCTCACGAGTATCCTTGGTATCAAATACCAACATTGCGTCGGTAACTCATGGCCACCCTAAGGATCTTTCTATCCACGCTACGCTTCCCCCCATGGTCAAGGTTATTTGGCCCGAAAGATGAATCTAACCGCAGTTGGCCAACCTGGTTAGATCAAAGTATCATATTACATATCGCGTCTGTAGTACGACTGACCGGCCTATAACCCTGATCCGGACTCAAGAGGCCCAACAACCCTACAAAATGGTTCAGTCAACCGTCACGCCACACGCTCCAAGAGTCTGTGTGGTTGCACTAACACCACTAGCAACGGTATCGTACTCAATATCATAACCATCCATCAGGGTTCACCACCACATACCCGCAATCATTATGTGGTATTGACATTTCATCAATGATATTCCAGTATATCACAATTCGATTCAATATAAATATTCTCATCATTTTCTGTGCACATTTCATCATCTCGTAATAACATATATCATATTTCACGTATTTTTCACATTTTCCCAAAATACTCATATCAATAATTTGTACAAACTCATTTCTTATGCAAATAATTTCCACTCATATATAAATACCACATTTCATTATTTTCCACTAATCACATCAATCATTCTCATTTCAATATATTCTCAGAAAATACCCATCGTTATATTTCACATTTTTCAACACATGTCATGTGCCACACAGTTTTTACCTAATATTCATAATATATTAATTTCAGACTCCAAAGCATCACAA
Organism: Malania oleifera; assembly: GCF_029873635.1. NCBI lineage: Eukaryota > Viridiplantae > Streptophyta > Magnoliopsida > Santalales > Ximeniaceae > Malania > Malania oleifera. The sequence continues at coordinate 55,801,255 of NC_080426.1, forward strand.
ATTAATATTACTCAAATGTCACACAATTTATCTGATATTTATATCATAATAATTTTCAAGCAAAATACAATATGCTCATTTTCATATATTAATTCAAACAGTAATTTTAAAAATATTGCTATAATTTATTCCATTTACGCGGCTTACAGAGAGTCTCGTTAGGACCCAAATCCTACGCCCTCAGCGCCCGAAATTCAAATCCTGCAATTTACATTTTCCCCAGATTAATTAACCTATTTCTCCAAAATAATACCCATCTAACCTTCCCTAGGCTCCGTATACCTCGAATTAACATTTAAACTAGTATTTAATACCCCCACTTAATTTTTTGAATTTTGCCTGTGAGTCCCAAAATTACACCCACGGCGCTCACTCGAACCCTAAATTCTGAAAATTCTACTTCAACTCTAGATGTTCAACATTTTAGCATTTCTAAATTAATCCTAATTAATTAAAAATAAGCCCCTTAATTTGGGATTTTGCCCACGACAACCCCACGAGAATTTCGTCCCGCTAGACTTGTAGAGAATCATCCCTAGATTCTTGTGGTGGTGTCCGTTTCTTAATCAAACTTATAATTTGTAAGAAATTAAAGAAAAGGAAAATATTAGCTTACCCCAGAAGATACGTCTACGCCGCTCCTACCACCGATCCGCTCTGGTAGAAATGACGGCAGCGGAGAATGGAGATCAACGGTATCTTCTAATTCTTGATCGGGCGAGAATCCGCCACAAAATTGAGGAGAGAAGGAGAGAGAATGAGAGGAGAGAGACTGCACAGGTCTCCTGCGCAGAATAAAGGAGAAATTGAAGAAGGGGAGGGGGGGCTCTCTAGTTGCATCCTGAAGCTTCAAGCTTTAGGATGTTAAGTTTATATAATAATAATAATAATAATAATAATAATAATAATAATAATAATAATAATATTTAATTAATAATAATAATAATAATATATTTTATTAATAAAAATAAAATAAATTTTAATTCTTATTATTTTTATTTTTTTTATAAATTTAATTAACTAATTAATTAATTAATTTTTTTTTTAGAGAATCACTCCACCAATCTTGTATAACCCTTTTTGGGGTTATTACAAAAACGCAGTGGTCTGCAGTTGTTTTGCTGTACCCATTTTGCTCCATGAATGAGTCAAACCTTTTATACCACTGTCTTGGTGTCTGTTTCAGTCCCTATAGACTTTTTTTCGGTCTACACACAAGTTTTTATTTACCTTTAGCTTGGAACCTTTCAGGTTGGTCTATACAGATCTCCTCATTAAGATCACCATGTAAGAAGGCAGTTTTCACATCAAGTTATTCAACCTCCTAGTTTAGGCTGGGTGCTAAGCCAAGAGCAACTTGAAGTGAAGGCATTTTTATTACGGGTGAGAAAATCTCATCAAAATCCATGCCTTTCTTTTGACCAAAACCTTTTACAGCCAACCTTGCCTTGTACTGTGGTTGTGAATTGTTTTGTTCATTTTTAACTTTAAATACCCATTTGTTCTTTAAAGCCTTTTTACCTTGGGGTAACTTTGCTAGGTCAAATGTGTGGTTCTCATGCAAGGATTTCATCTCCTCTTACATGGATTTTACCCATTCATTCTTGTGTTCATCATTAATGGCTTCCTAGTAATTCTCTAGTTCTCCCCTGTTAGCGAGCATCACATACTTACTGGGAGAGTATCGACGACTTGGTTGTTGCTCTTTAGTGGACCTTCTTGGTTGTGGTTCTACTGGAACCTCTTCTAGGATTGGTTCTGGTTCAGTACTATCATCTGTCGGAGTATGATCATCAGATTTTGATGTTGCTCCCCCGTCGACAGAACTTGTAGGTGAGGATACAGGCTCCTGATTGATTGAAGCTTCATTTGTCTGTGACTTCTCTGGTTTCTCGAAATCTTTAATTATCTGATGTTCTAAAATCACCACATCTTGACTTCTAATGATCCTTTTGTTGATAGGATCCCAAAGTCTGTAACCAAAGTCTTCATGAGCATAACCCATAAAGATACACTGCTTGGCCTTTCCCTCAAGCTTTGACCCTTCGTATTTTGGGATATGAACAAAAGCTCTGCAACCAAATACTTTCGTATGTTTGTAAGAAATATCCTTACCTGTCTAGTTTGCTTTTGGTACAGCATAGTTCAACGGAACTTATGGAGAAAGGTTGAATATATCAACCACTGTCCTCATTGCCTCTCCCAAAAATGGTTTTGGTGGTTTTGCATTTGAGAGCATACACCTAACTCTCTCACAAATGGTTCTGTTCATCGTATCTACAACACCATTGTGTTGAGGTGTCTTTTTTACTGATTTTTTTAGTCTGATTCCAAAGCTTTTTACAGTATTCTTCAAATGGCCCACAATATTCACCGCCATTGTCTGCACGTACACACTTTAACCGTCTGCCAATTTCTCTTTCAACTTTTACATGAAATTGCTTGAATACATCTTGCACTTGATCTTTAGTTTTCAAGGCAAAGGCCCACACCTTTCTAGAATGGTCATCAATAAATGTTACAAAATAGATAGCGCCTCCAAGTGTTTTGGATTGCATTGAAAGTTAAGGAGTTGTCCCAAGAGGGGAGGTGAATTGGGTTATTAAAAATTTTCAATTCTTTTTATGAATTCTTTGACCTCTTGTTGATTTATCAAACACACAACAAAAGCTTAGTTAATTATTCAATCCACAAACCAACACTTCAACACAACACAAGTAAACCAAAACTCAAACAATCAAACAATTAAAGCAATCAACCACCAAAATACCTAATCAATATATGGTATGCAGCACTTTGGAAATTTTCAGCTTTTGTTTGTAGCCCTGTGTATATGATTGTTTCAAGCCTTGTATTGAATGAAAATAGTTTGCACTCTCTTAACTAAGATTTCCGCAAACGATTAAACAACGTACTCCCTTGTGGGTTTCCACAAAAGTTTAATGAAAACGTACTTTCTTAAGTTTAAGAGTTTTCTTATTAATTTTGGATTTTGTTTTTCCAGCAACCTGCACTCACACAGGGGGACTCCAGGGGGATTCTACCCTTCTCGGCACAATTGACCATCCCATCTCCACACTCTTTCTAAGATGTGTGGGTGCACTAACTCTTCAAAAATCACGCGCAACAGTACTGTGCCTAGTATGGTCCACCGGAGTTCTCAAACCATAACTTGCAATTTAACTATCACATTTAGCTCTATTTTAAACAATCACACACAATATATATTCTTAACGCATTTCAGTATTTCCAATATCTTATAAATATATCATAATTCAACACAGTATATTGACTTTACTCATGCCACACGATTTGATAAATATGCATAATTATATCATATGAAATAATAAGTCAACCCATGTTCATCATCTGTTTTATTGAAAATACACGTTAAATTATCTCCACAATTTATTTAGAAAGACCATTACTTTAATCATTCCATTTTCTCAAATAATAACTAATAACACAGCCCTAGGCTCAAAATCACAGTTCAAACAGTTGGCTTTTCTAAAATTCGCATAATAATCACATACATACACATATTATTTTTTTTCCATTTTAATCGGTAAATTCACAAAATTACTGGCTTAATATTCCCTTTATCTGGTTTCCAGAAACTATGTTAACAGGGATCCCGAAATTATACTCGTGGCACTCACCCAAACCTTGAATTCATGAATCCTAATTTATCAATACCACCCCAAATAAAATGTCATTCTTTTCCACATTTCCTAAACTCATAAACTTCAAATAAATAATTAAATTCCCCAAAACTACAGATTTGCTTAATTCCCATAAATTTACCCTAACTTTGGAGTGGTGCCTAAGAAAGCGTAATCAAAATTTCGCTCTGGTCAAATCGACGAGGATTGACGCTAGGCCCTAGAAATGGCGTCTGATCGTCAATTAGGCTAAAGAATTGAGAGAAATTGAGGAAAAAGAGTGGGTTTACCTTACCTCAAGAGTGGTGCCTACAATGCTCCTACGAAAAATCCACTTCAGTAGGAATGTCGGTGGCGGAGAATGGAACCCAACGGTATCTTTCGTTTTTTGATCGGCGCCCGTTTGACCGACGAAATCGAGGAAAGAGAGAGAAGACGAAGAAAGAGACAGAGAGTGAGAGTGCTGGAGAGAGGCATAGGACTCCGCAATCCAATTTCAAATTGGATGAAGAGAAGCTTCCTAAAGAAGCTTTAACCAACACACACATATATATATATAAGATTAATGCAATATATATATATATATATATATATATATATATGTATATATATCTTTATTGCCATTAGTTTTTTTTTTCTTTTTTGTTCTTTCATACTATTCCTCCTATTTGTTTATTTAATTAATTAATTTAATAATATTTAATTAATTGATTGATTAATAATAATTTTTTTCTGGTTACTACAGTCTCCTATAATTTGATCTATAGGATGATTCTTCATGTACTTCCATTCTCTAGGTATTTCATTAACTTATTTTTCTACTTGATTATCTTCAGAAGATGTTTCCTTAACTTCATTTCTCTTATCTGAATTATCTTCAATAGATAATTTTTCAAATTCCTCATTAATCTTAAATTCATCCTCATCAGTCTTTTGAGCAAATGGATTGGACTCATCGAATACTACATGAATGGATTCTACAATGGTTAATGTTCATTTATTATATACCCTGTAAGCTTTATTATCTAAGGCAAATCCTAGAAAAATACTTTCATCAAATTTCACATCAAACTTCCCTAAATGTTCATTGTCTCTACGTACAAAGCATTTGCAGGCAAAGACATGGAAATATGAGATGTTTGGTCTATGACCATTCCATAATTTATAAGGAGTCTTATTTAGAGATGGTCTAATCAGGATTCTATTTATTACATAACAGACGGTGTTCACTGCCTTAGCCCAGAAGTACTTAGGTAGTTTATGTTCATTAAGCATAGTTCTGGCCATTTCTTGTATAAACCTATTCTTTCTTTCAACTACACCATTCTGTTGTGGTGTTTTAGGAGCTGAAAAGTTATGAGATATTCCTAATGAATCACAGTATTCTTTCATACCTTGATTTTTAAATTCTCTACCCCTATCACTTCAGATTTTAGTGATCGTATATCCCTTTTTATTTTGAATTTTCTTGTACAGTTTAATAAATTGTTCACATGCTTCATCTTTGTGACCTAAAAATAGTACCCATGTAAATCTAGAATTATCATCGACGATAAAAAATGTGTATGATTTTCCCCCTAAACTCTGAATTGGTTTTGGACCAAATAAATCTAAGTGTAGCATTTGAAGTGGTCTAATAGTAGAGATTACTTCTTCTTCTTAAAACTATATCTTGCTTGTTTTCTTAATTGACATGCATCACAAATTTTATCTTTCACGAAATTTGTCTTAGGCAATCCCTTAACTAAGTCTCCCTTAACTCGTTTAGATATTAAGTCCATATTTGCACGTCTTAGTCTCCTGTTTCATATCCAACTAATCTCATTCATAGCAGAGAAACATGTCACACATTGAGAAGTTAAGTTATCAAAGCTGGTGGTATATACATTTTCATGATGGTTAGCAGTAAATAGAATTTTGTTATTAGTTTTATATTCAACAATGCAGTTGACATGTTCAAAAGATACTTTATAACCTTTATCACACAATTGACTTATACTTAATAAGTTATGTTTTAAACCCTTAACTAGTAAAACATCATCTATAATAAGTGATGAATCGTTACCAACTTTACCTACTCCTATGATCTTCCCTTTTGCATTGTCCCCAAAAGTGACAAATCCTCCGTCCTTTGGTGTGATGGATGCAAATTTAGCTTTAACCCCAGTTATATGTTGTGAGCATCCGCTGTCCATATACCATCTATCTTTTAAGGATGATGATCTCAAGCATACCTGCAATAGACATTTAAGTAACTATTTTTGGTACCCATTTTTTCTTAGGTCCATGGGAGTTAGTGCTTGAATCTCCTTTAACTCTCCATACCTTTTTCATTTTAACATCTTTGTTCTTAAAAGGATAATCAAATTTTATATGACCCATCCTTTTACTTTTAAAGCATGTAGTATATTTATAAGAGTCTTTTGATGGAGCATAGGCTTTTGATTCTCTTACAAAGTAACCCATGTAAGATGTTTTTGTTTCAAATTTTCCTTTCCATTAAAATCACGTCCTTCTTTATCTTGGAAATTTCTTTGTGCCCCAAGAAGTCTTTCAAAGTTACTCTGGCCCTCTGAATTTAAGAATAATTTTAGAATTTTCTTTCAAATTTCTTTCCAATTCCTCAATTTCTAAATCCTTTTTTTTTTTTTTTTTATCACAGATGCATGAGACTCATTTTGTTTTTCAATAAGCATTGAGAGTTCTTTTACTTTACATTTCAAATCAGAAACTTTCCTAGTTTTCTTCTCAAGCATTTTAAGAGTATACAAATTTTCTTGTTGCAATTCATTATAAGAAAACATGCTATTTTTGTTTTCAGAATCACTGAAATAATAAGAAGATGCTGAGAAAGGTGATTGTACCTCAAGGTCATCATGTGCCATTAGACACAGATTGGCTACCAGATCATCACTGGACTCAGTGTCTGAACTTCTTGTGCTATGCATGTCCCAGCCGACTTTTAGAGCCTTTTTTTTTTTTTCTTGGAGGTTTTATTAGTTTAGGACATTCGTGCTTGATGTGTCCAACCTCTCTGCAATTGTAGCAAGTTGGCGAATCTTCCTTCTATTTCCTCTTGCTTGACTTTCCTCTTCTAATTTCGAGTATCGAAATTTTTTGTTAAACTTCTTATTCTTCTTCAGGAACTTTCCAAATTTCTTTGTTAGCAATGTCATGTCATCATCTGATTCTGAGTCACTTCCTTCACTAGAGTTTCTAGACGATGCCTTAAGAGCTGTAACTCTCTTTGCTTTATTCTGCTCATTTTTCCTCTCATTTATTATTAGCTCATACGTGATGAGTGAACCAATCAGTTCACCAACTGACATTTCTTCCAAATTCCTTCTTTCAGCTATAGCAATAGCTTTAGCTTCCCAAACTGGTGGTAGTCCCCTAAGGATTTTCCTGATCAACTCATAAGTAGGGTAAGATTTACCAAGAGCATTTAATGAATTCGTGATGTGTGTGAATACAGTGTACATGGATTGAATAGACTCATCAACAGTCATTTTAAATGTCTCATATTCACTAGTAAGCATATCTATCCTACTATCTTTTACTTCCTTAGTGTCTTCATATGTTACTTCTAATTTTTCTCATATCTCTTTAGCAATTTAACAGGCCATTACCCTATTAAACTCATCAATGTCTAGTGCATAGTATAGAAGGTTTATTGCAGTAACATTTATTTGAACATATTTCCAATCATCAACAGTATACTCATCTTCAATCTTAGGTACATTTACTTTATCAACTACTTTCATAGGAACATGGTTTCCTTTAGAAACTATTTTCCATGCTTTCCAATCAACATTTAAAAAATATATACTCATCCTTCATTTCCAGGAGGTGTAATTTACATTGTAAAAAATGGTGGTCTAGTGGACGAGTGTCCCTCACCGAATGGGGTTACACCAATGTGTGCCATCGTGATCTTTTATGAAAATAACGGTTAAGTCTATGTAACTTGGCTCTGATACCAAATGTGAATTCCAGTGTTATCCAAAGAGGGGTGGGGGGTGAATTGGGTATTTTAAAAATTAAGTCTTTCATGTTTTAATTTTGAAAACTATCAATTACAAACTTGCAAGATACTTACAACTACCTCAATGTTTTTTAAATTACTCAACCTAATTATCTAATTACTTTGTAGACCTACTATATATTTAAAATATTCACAATATTCACCCATCTAAGATTACACGGAAATTAAATAGAGGTAAGGGTAAGAGAGATGCAAACTCAATTTTTACAAGGTTCGACCTACCCCAACCTACGTCCTTGCCTTGAGCAACCCACTCAAGGATTCCACTAAAAATTCGCTCCTTTAACTGGGACGGAGCTTCCCTTACAATCACAGCTTGAACAGTGAATACAATATAAAGATTACAACTTCTGCAAAACTCAAAATGCTTCTAATGTAGCAACTTGCTTAATTACCATGTTTTTTTATACCATGATATTAAACATGCTCTGATACCATACTAGGATAAACTCAACCATAAACCTAAGCAGCAAGAAGCAAAAACTAAATAAGCATATCCATATGTAAATATATACAATACCATACCATACAATACCAGAGTGCTACATGTTTCCCAAAATATACACATATCACTGTTTCCCAAAATACCATCAACCATGCTGGGATATAAAAAAACACTCCCAAAACATACTCACTCTCTGATAGGGCACCACTGAAGCCCCTTTATCTAAGAGCCTAATCTGCTCGCCTACCTAGATCACCTGAAAAATGATTCAACACTGGGATGAGCCAACGCTCAGTAAGACGAAATATGCTATTATTAGTGTGTGGTAAATGAGCTACAATATAAAGGAAATCCATTTTCATATAAACATGTGTAACTGAATATGTAAGTACAGTATAAGTAATAAAATTCACTCCCTTTTCATGTTGCTTAACATAATAGTATTGTAGGTTATTATTCAAAGTACTTCTAGTGTACATAAGTATGTTCCCTGTTTCTGTAAATCCGTACGTACGTAATAGTAACTGAAAATGTTCCCTGTGGATATCTGTGTTTCATAATTTAACCCCTCATGACAGGGTTGTGCGGCCCGTAGGCGAGATTTACCTTGGCTGGCCAACCAGGAATAAATCATTATACTCCATCGGTCTGATCTACCCACCTCAACCTATATCTGATAGGGAGCCTATCCACGTCAAGGGCCTAGGTGATCGACCTACTACCATGTATTATCTAAATAGGTTGTTGCACTCGTAACATAACATAATATCTGTAGCAACGGTACCATGCTCTGGAACTGCATAGTCCAACAGGGTCTGATACTATATAGTATATCTCTATATACAACTATCTGATTTACCATGATTCAAAAATAATCGTAATAACCATGATACTGCATAAATTGTATTTGTAATTCATACGTCATAATACTAAGAACTGTATAATCATAACACTGAAACTGCATAATCATAATACTGAAATTCGTATAATCATGATAAAACATATTCGTAAAATCATGATACTAAAATTCGTAAAAACATATCTCCGTACTATACTCATAATCTCAAGCCACGCCATACTTCAGTACATAATTTTCATAAATTAATAAACTGTATAATATTTTAAAAAATACCTAGCATAGCATATTTCTCTTACCTGACTATTGGAAAGCCCCTATTGGATACTAGCCTAACACCTATAGGGCCTCCTACATAACACCCTAAAAACAAAATTTGCTAGAACAAAATCTCAGTATTTTTCCGTCTATATCATTTCCTATAATTGTCAGAAGGCCAAAAATGGGCTAAAAGGCCTTACCCTGAATTTGGGATGAAATTCAACTTTGTTTCCCCAACGATCCGCTCCGGCAGACTTGCAGAGAACTTCGACCTGAGCGTCGTGGTATGACTCACTCGAAAAATGAGCAGCTCAGAAGCTATTCAAGTATAGGAGTTTTGTCGTATAATATTAAGCCCAAGGGCTAGATCGTCTCCTCAGGGAATGCGTTTAATCTCAAATTTAACGTTCTCCCAATCAAAATTAAATTGCACTGAACTTAGTTCAGATTTGGGTTTTCAAGATTTTGGAGACTTAAATGAAAACACAAATTAAAGTCCTAAAACTAGCACACACGGAATTAAATAACAGTAATGAAAACCCTAATCTACTTAAGGAAACACTAGAGCATACTAACTAAAAATGAAAACTTTAAACATGGAATTAAAAATACGCAACCACAATCACAATTTAAACACGAAACAAACAAAACTCTAAACCTAGCATGCACTGAAATTGAGAGCAAAAACGGAAACTCTAATCTACTCAAGGAAACATTGGGACACGCATTGACTAAAAATGGTAACATTGATCATGGAATTAAAGCACATAATGGAAAGTCAATCACACACACACACATTAAAAATCGAAACTTTAACAAAAATCAAGAACTCGAACCAAAATAAAAAAAAAAAACACAAACAAAAACCTAAATTTAAATGCTATCGAAACACAATAAAAATGCAAACTTTGATAAATCTGACCCTAATTAAGCTGAGCTTCAAAAAGAACCAAAAATTAACTACTGCTAGCTAAATATACCACTAATTTTTATCTAAGAAAATAAATGAATACTACCATAATAAAAGCACTTTAAATAACATTCGCAATTCAAAATTTCAAATAACCCAAAAAAAATTAATACTTAACAATTATCCGACTAACACAATATTCAAATTCAAAACTTTAAATAATCTTCAAAAGATAACATTTAACACTTATTCAACTAACCAAAAATTATATAAAAAGAAAGAAAAGATGAGAGAGAGAGAGAAAAAAAGAAAAGCCATGAAAGTTTTAGGCCATGGGAGATTTGCTGATCTGTTGGAGCTGTATGCTCTGCTAGGACTGCTGTGTGGTGGAGAGCTAGAGTGAAGGCTGGGCTGGTGCGTGGAGAGCTGGACGAGGAGGAGAAGGGGAGAAGCTGCTGCTGTGGTGTTGTTGTTGATGGCAGTAGCAGGGGGTCGTAGTGGTCTGCTGCAGGCTGAGCAGAGGAGCTGCTGGTGCTGTGTTCGATCGTGGCTGCTGTGATGGAGTCGTAGGTGTTGGAACAGGGGCTGCCACGGCTAGAATTATTGACTAAAGGAAGAAGCAGAGGACTGAAAGAGAAGGGAGGACTGAGTCTCGGGTTTGCAGAGCTTAGGGGAAGAAAAAGAAAACAAATAGAAACAGAGAAAGAGCGAGAAGACGAGAATAAATCAAAGTAAAGAGAAGAGAAGAAGAAGAAGAAAAGGAGAAGAAGAGAGGAGAGTTTGAGGGAGAGAGAAGGGTGCTGGAGGCACACCCTGAGCAGGAGAAGAAGGGAGCTTAAATAGGAGGGGCTGCCCTAGATCCGGATGGAGAGGATTGACCCGAATGGGAGACTCGACCCAGAGTGTTATATATTTTTTTTCATTTTTTTCATTCTCTGTTCATCGCAAATCTGACTCTTTTAGAGCCCGTATCTCACAAAACTCAAAACACAAAAGTTGTAGATAATCCTTTTCTATTTCTCTAGAGATTTGAATCGTCTCAATCAGAGCTTGGATGGAAAAGTTATGCATGAAATACGAACAGGTGTCGGTTTTGGTTCCCGGGAATTTTCCTGCGACAAAAAAATACCAAAACTTCATAAATAGTGCAATAAAGTTCAAGAATGATGATTTTGACACTTTATTAAAATATTGGACAATTTTGGACATTTAATTAAAAATATAAACCGTAAAGCCCGGATAACAATGCCCAATTACGCAGTTTTGACGCATAATCATGGTAGCCTCAAATCTTCGATCCAGCAAGAAACAGACCTGAAAACTAAGAGAGAAGTGAGAGAGGGATGGAGAGAGAGAGAGAGGAGAGAGAGAGAGAGAGAGAGGAGTGCTGAAAGTAAATAAAAATCAAATTTTTAGCTATTTATAGGGTCAGATTCGTCGATGAGACATGTCATCTCGTCGATGAGTCCTTCATTAAATTCGTCGACGAAACCCTGTATTCGTCGATGAAATTCAGAGCAGCCCATTCCTTACTTGGTAGTTTCTCGTCGATGAAATCTTGCCTTCGTCGACGAATTTCCTTATGCACTCGTCGACGAACCATTGTATTCGTCGACGAAGTCTACGGCCTCCTTCTGTTTCTCTTTCTCTCTCTCTCTCTCTCTCTCTCTCTCTCTTATTATTTAAATACTATTATTTTTTGGGTCACTACATCTAACCAAGGTAGTGAGTACAATAGAATTCTAGTACATACTCATATGATAAAACATGAAGCTCAATATGTATGTAACGATAAGATCGTTATATGAGTAATGTGATGATTCCCAAATTTTTTTTAATCAATATCTCCCAAAAATAATTTCTTAAAAATAAAAACTTCAGAGATCTTAGGGTTTGATTTCAACTCACTTTATGTAAGAATAACGAATAAGATCTTTTAAAAAAATAGTCTTGAATAATATGCAGATCTAAGTTCTTGCTATCAAATAACTTGCAGATTAAACCTTTGAATAAAGATACGTTTTTGGACATTACAAAGATTTAAAAATAATAGTTTTTCAAGTACTTTTTGCACCAATAATGTAAAACTATTTGTATAAATATGTAGCTTTGAATATCACAAGGATTCAATCTTTAGAGTGCGATTCCCAAAAGATTTTTTTTTCAAATAAATAACTATGGGAAAATAAATGTCTTGCTCCCAAGAATATTTTTATATAAACAACTAATGGAGATGAATATCATTTAATAACAGATTGAATACTGAATGAAAGATTTTTCCAAACCTCAAGATCAAACTTAGATTAGCAGAAGTTGTGCGTGTATTCGCTTGAATCTTGACGAAGAGAATGCCCAGACAAATGTACATTCTTTGAAATGCAAGCAAAGATTTTTAGTAGTAGGATTCAAGGCTCTTAGAATGTAGGAAAAAAGTTCAAGACTCTCAATAATATGCAAAAAAGTGTTCTTCTAGGGTTTAGAGATTATTTTTATAAGTGTTCTCAGCCATAAATTAAGTTCTGGCCATTGGATCATTTAGATTAAGTAAATTCCGTGCATATCCTCGCTGAGACGTCGTTTAGTGTTGCGACCTTCGTCGATGAATGGGTACATTCATCGACGAGTGTACAACACTCGTTCATCAACGAGGCCATGCGTTTGTCGACGAGAGCACTGTCATAAATTTTTGGGCTCTTGGTATTTTTTCGTTGATGAAAGAAAACTATTCATCGCCAAGTGGCCTTCATGCGTTCGTCGACGAGGCCATGTGGTTTGTCGACGATGCCTCTAAAAACTTATTCAACCTAGAACTAATGTAAATGTATCTTTCATGAAATGCATGAGTCTTAAGATCTGTTTAGGGTATATTTGAGCTTTGAATTATATCATATGACATATGTAAATACATTCAATTCTAAATGCCCCCTCCCTTTGAAGATCTTGAACTTGAAGCTTGTTTCTTCATCCTTTTATTCTTCTAGTTCCATGGATTAAGCGAAGTGATAAGTACTTTAGATTCCTCGTGGCTTCCTTATCAAGCTTACCGTTCGTGCATTCTAAATTACAATCCTGTTCACAAACTCAATTGCACAGGTCAAATACTAAGTGATTTGTCATTATCAAAATAAGATTGGACTCATAGAGTCAACAGATTGGATAGAGGAGGTGAATATCACTTGCCCGCCTATTGTAAATCAATAGGCGTGATACATGAAACTTCTGCAGCATATACTCCAGAACAAAACAGAGTGGCAGAAAGGAAAAACCGAACATTGGTTGAAATGGTCAATGCCATGATGTCAAATTCAAGACCAAGTAGTGGTTATTGGGGTGAAGCCTTACTAACTGCTTGTCATATATTAAACATAGTTCCTTTTAAGAGGACTAAGACTTCTCCATATGAGTTATGGAAGAAAAGAAAGCCTAATTTAAAATATCTTAAGATTTGGGGTAGTAGAGCAATTGTAAGGCTTCCTGAACCTAAGATATGGAAATTAGGTGCGCGAGAAATATAATGTGTATTCCTTGGCTATGTTGAATATAGAAAAGCTTACAGATTCTTGGTAATTGAACCAAATGATTCTATAGGAGTTAATTCAGTGATAGAATCTAGAGATGCAGAATTCTATGCAAATAAGTTCACTTCCATACAAATGTTTAGTGATCAAAATAAATCAGTGGAGAATTTGAAACCACTTCATACTAGTAGTGAACCTTCTGAACCTAGTGAACCTAGGAGGAGTAAGAGGAGGAGAACAACAAAGTCTTTTGGACCAGACTTCATAATCTACCTAGTAGAAGGTACTAGAGAATCACACTCTAGACAAACTATAACTTCACCAAGTGTGGAATCAGATCCTCTTACTTATGGAGAGGCAATGAAGTCTCAAGATTCTACATTAGAAGCTATAAACAATAAAATGGATTCTATCATGGGAAATAAAACTTGGGAATTGGCCGATTTACCTCCTAGTTCAAAACCAATAGGTTGTAAATGGATCTTGAAAAGTAAGATGTATTTCCAAGAGGGGGGTGAATTGAGATTTTAAAATTTCTTTTTACCTTATTTAATTAATTCTTTTTAAGTTCAACAACCACACATACAAAGTTGATTTACAATCACAAGTTCAACGGAAAATTAATTTAGTTAAAACCTTTATGAATGAATATACCAATTTGAATGTCCCTTACAACAATTTTAATTTAATCCAACCAAGATAACCAAAAACAAGATTCACAATAAGGAACAATTCTGGAAATTCTTCTAAGATTTAGCAATTGAGTAACTCAAAGTAGAGTTTAAGTATGTAGCTAATAAATATACCTGTTTTTATAAATTTGATTTCTCAATATGAAACACAATTGAAATTTCCAACACTCTTCCAAAACTCAGAATTTAAATAAACTTTCAATTAATGAGTCTTAAGTGTTAATCTATCAACGTACTCCCTTATGGTTTCTGCAATAAGTATTGACAACCAACGTACCCCCTTTTTGGTTTCCGCAATCCCAAAGTCAAATTAATTTTCAGTTTATTTAATATCCAATCCACGTAGTTTATTTGAACAGAAAATTAAAATCCAACCATGCTGTTTATATTAGCAGAAAATTAAATGAGAGTAGGGAAGAGAGTGACACCCCGAGTTTTACGAGGTTCGGCTATACCCGCCTATGTCCTTGCCTTAGGCAACACACCTAAGGATTCCACTATACCACTCCTTTATGGGTAGGAGCAACCTTACAAACTCCTTTACGAGCATCAGCAACCTTACAATATCTCCTTCAATAGGCTAGAGTTTGCCTCTCCAAACAATACCGCACGCTTGGTTCAACAAAGATTCAAAGACCTGAACCGTCTACAAAAATAAGAACAAATTTGGTGTACAAAGACACTCTCAACAAGAGCTGATTAGTACAACAATAAAGCATAACTATATACTTCAATTCAAAATAATAATAGAAAGAATTTGAAGCCTTAGAAGTATATCACCATGAGCTTTCTTTCTTGATTGAAAGAATTCAAAATATGTTGTTTCACAGCAAAACTCAGTAGGGAACTTTAGAGAGTTTGAGAGCAAGAGAGCTTTGAGAGTTTTGAGAGTAAGAGAGCTTTGATTGCTGTGTATTACTTGGTGTGTTGAATTCTTAGCCTTAGGAGGTATTTATAGATGTTTAGAAAGGAGTATTTCATGTTCCCCATGTGACTTGGAGTGTTTCCCAAGTTCACATAATGTTTAGAATTCAAAAAATCAATTTTGGAAACTTCCCGTTATTTTTAAAATTTGAATTCTCGAAGAGTCAGTTGATTAGATACGAGAAGTCAGTAGCCTGGATCATTAAAACACTGAGAATTTCAAAGTCCGTAAGAAGTTTGTCAACTGGGTCGTTACAAGTCAATCGCCTGGGTCCTCTCAGGTTCTCTTAAAATCATTATGTTTATTTGTCAGTCGCCTAGATCAACATTGTCAGGCGCTTGGACAGACCAAAAAGCTGAATTTTCATTTTGCAAATTCTTTTTGCTCTTTTACTTTCCCCAAAATAATTTAAGACTTTCGAAAAATATTTTCCGGGGTTTTTCAAAATATGTTCTCTAAGTTAATGAGTTTCTTAAAAATCTTCAAATCTAACCATATCATCATTTGAATGAAGTACTTACATAGAGACTCTCTTAAGACTTTAAACATATTCTAAGCTTTGAGTCTTCATGCTTGTCATTTGCTTATTCCATCTTACCTTTGAGCTTCAATTCTCTAAGCTTTCATCATGTCATCTTTGGAATTTATGCTTTCATGCCCCTTAAACTTTTATTCCATTTTGTAGTCTTGTAATGAGCTTCATGATTAAAGACCTAATTTCTGAAGTATCATCATTTTCACTAAAACATTTTAAATTACCTTTGATTTTTTATCATCAAAATAAGATTAGTAAGCCATGTTAGGCCAATAGATCTTCAAAGAGAAAATGAAGATGGATGGAACAATTGACAAATTCAAAGTAAGGTTAGTAGCTAAAGGCTGTACACAAAAGGAAGGCATAGACTATTTTGATATTTATGCTCCAGTTGCTAGGATTGCAACTATAAGAGTCTTGCTTGCCTTAGCTCCCATCTACAAGTTCGAAATCGATCAAATGGATGTAAAAACTGCATTCTTGAATGAAGAATTGGATGAAGAAATTTACATGGAACAACTTGAAGACTTTATTATGCCTTGAAATGAATCAAAAGTATGTAAGTTGGTTAAATCTCTTTATGGACTTAAACAAGCCCCAAAACAGTGGCATGAAAAATTTGACCAACTTATTCTTTCTAATGGATTTAGAATACATGAATCTGATAAATGTGTATATAGTAAGTTCAATAGAAATAAAGGTGTAATTATTTGCTTATATGTTGATGATATGTTAATTTTTGGTACCGATATTGAAAGTGCTAAGAAACCGTTGTCATCTAATTTTGATATGAAAGATATGGGTAATGCATATGTGATTCTTGGTATTAGAATAATTAGAAACAATGATAAATTGATTCTCATCCAATCACACTATATTGAAAAGATACTGAAAAAGTTTATTCACTATGATTGTAAATCTGTTAGCACACCTTTTGTTGCAAATTTGAAATTATATCCTAACACTGATAGAGCAGTAAATCATTTATAATATGCTAGAGTTATTAGTTGTTTGATGTATGCTATGACTTCTAATAGACCTAATATTGCATTTTGTGTAGGTAAACTTAGTAGATATACTAGTATTAATCCTAGTGATATTCATTGGCATGCTATATATAGAGTGTTAAATTATTTGAAAAATACTATGGATTATAGCATACATTATAAAGGATATAATATTGTTTTAGAAAGATTCATGGATGCCATTTGGATCACAAATCGTAATGATCATACATCAACCAGTGGGTGGATATTCATCCTTGGTGGAGGAGCTATCTCCTGGGGTTCAAAAAGGCAAAGCCTTATAACAGATTCCACTATGGCATCAGAATTTGTGGTTTTAGCTTCTTGTAGCAAAGAGTCAGAATGGCTTAGGAATTTGCTATTAGAAATTCTAGTTTGGCCAAAGCCTATGTGTAATGGCCCGAAATTTCTGCTATATTTTTTTTTTCACAAAATAATAATAATAGAACTCTGATACCATAAAAAATAATCAAAGTCAACCCAGACCCAAAGAGGTACGAGGGATCAACCTGTTTATACATACATGACAACTATGCAGCGGAAACAACAATATTCTTAACCTTATATACAATACTAGAGTTTTACTATAACCAAAATACACATATACATCCCAAAAATCCTTCCTGGTTTCAACCCAACTACTTACCCTTCAGCTAGGGTAGCACTAACAGCCTCCTTTATCTCGAACTCGCTCCACTCGTCTGTCTGGGTTTCCTGAAATGTTTGTATTGTTGGGGTGAGAAACTTCTCAATAAAGGAGATAGACTAATATCAGTGTGGAAACATGAGTATTATTGTGTTACATACATATACTGTTCGTAATAAATTGCATCTGATAAGTGAGGAAAATCTGTACATAGTTTAACTGCATTTGACAAATCTGGTAAAACTGTTCTGTATAAATCTGAATAAATCATAAATCAACATAACATACTGTATCATACTAAATTTCTTTATACTTATAAATCATCTGCTATACATCTATATATTACTAATTTTATACCCTGGACGCATGATCGGGTTGTGCGGCCTGAGGACTGGACTTAACCATGGCAGGCCTACTAGGATAAGTCAATCATAACATAACTACACACGATTGCTTACCCAATCTGGTCCACCCATCCTACTTGCCACAATACTTCTTGGGTCGGCACACAGTGGGTATCCTACTCGCCGCAACACTTCGGAGCTAATCGGCCTCCGACCCAACACTTTTTGAATAGTGTGGTTGCACTGTCAACTAAACATCCAACCTGGTTCACCCATCCTACTCGCTGCAACACTTCTCAGGTTGGTACACAGTGATTACACTGTCTGATTTGGCTAGCTAGCTACGGTACCTTGCTCATAACATACTTAGTCCATCAGGATTCTGATATCATATATTATATTTCACAAATAACTGTAATAATATTGTTTCATGATTCTGTGTAAAATCTGTCATAATAATAATAATATTTATAAATATATGTTATAAATATATCTAGTCACGACATCTAGGCTGGTTGAAATATCATGTCATCTGCGTCGGCTGAATTATCACGGCATCTGCACCGACTGAATATAATATACTAAAAATATAATTTATGTACTGTTTATAGTTATTCTAAAAATTATTGTCAATTCATGCATGTACTATGAATTCATAAAATATTCTGACATACCATTATTTACAGTAGAATTTATACTCATGCCACACACAAGTGAGTACTACTCTGTAATATATTATCTAATATGGGAAAACAAATTTTGCTGACAAAATAATTTTAAATATGTTTTCAAAGTTTCCTCAATTCAACATCAGTATTCCCAAAAACTATACTAAATCATATATAAATTTCTGAATCAAATACTATATATTCAACAATTAATTTTCTGAAAATACCTGACTTAATCTATCCCCTTACCTGATTCCTGAAGATAAGCCCGCAGAGACCCTAATCCGCGCCTGCAGCGTACAAGCAAAAACCCTTGTATTCATAAACCCCAAACCAATCAGCTTAAGCCCGGAATGCATAACAACCGAACATTACTAAGTCCTTTTAACTCAAATAACTTATTAAACTTAAAAACATCTCCCTTACCGTAGTTTTAGAGTGGTGCTTAGGATCCGCAAAATATAACTCTACTCCGGTCAACTTGACGAGGATCACCGCTAGGCCTTAGATACAGAGTTTGATAGTCAATGGGGTGAGTTTAGAGTGAGAAAATGAGAGGAGAGAGAGAGAGAGAGAGAGAGAGAGAGAAAGGATTTGTCATTGAGAGAGAGAAAAAGAGAGCTTTTAAAATTTACCAAGAAAATTTAACATGCATCTATATATAGTGTTCTGTCCCTGGCAAAAATCGTCGATGATTTTCATGGGCTCTTAGAAAACCATCGACGGTTTGGTCTTTAACTAAACCAATTTTTACCGTTTACCCTTAACCCAACTGCGGTAATAACAAAACTGTCGACGATTTTTCTGCACCCCACCAAACCGTCGACGGTTTGGTCCACACCAAACTAAAAATCCCCTTTTCCTTAATTTCCTTATTCTTATTATTTTCTAGGTCACTACATTCTCTCCTCCTTATAAAATTGCTTCCTCAAAATTTGCTATCTATTCCATTTTCCAATCTTAAGGAAAAACATCGCAATTTTATTAATTACCCTCACTTATGGTGGAGGAATACCGTGGTTACATTTACGGTTCTAGGAGATTACAATAACTAAATAAAACTCTCCCAAAATCATTAAAATAGAAAACTATTACATACAATTGATTAACCTGCACAAAAATCTACTTACTTACATAATTCCTTACCTAAATCCTTACCTTTCTTTGGCTAATGCTGGATCCCACTAAATAAATGTGGGTACTTCTGGTGCATCTCCTCCTCCAACTCCTATGAGGCTTTCTCCATTGCATGGTTCCTCCAGAATACTTTCACCAGTGGAATTTTTTTGGTACGTAATTCCTACTCTTTATAATCTAAGACCTGAACTGGTATTTCTTCATAAAATAGGATCTCACCAATCTCCAGTGCTTCATAACTTGTTATGTGAAACGGATCTGGGATGTATTTCTTCAACATGGACACTTGAAATACATCGTGGATTCTGGATAGTGCTAGGAGTAACGCTAACCTGTAAGCTACTAGGCCAACTCTTTCCAATATTTCAAACGGCCCAATATACCTAGGGCTAAGCTTACCCTTCTTCCCAAATCTCATTACTCCTTTCATTGGCACGATTTTCAAGAACATATTATCACCTTCATCAAATTCCAGCGCTCGTCGATGGATGTCTGCATAACTTTTTTGTCGGCTCTGAGCTGTTTTAATTCTTTTTTGAATAAACTTGATTTTCTCAGAAGCCCACTATACCATCTTTGACCCCAATATCTGTTTTTCTCCAATTTCATCCCAATATAATGAAGATTGACACCTCCGTCCATACAATGCCTCGTACGGGGCCATCCCGATACTGGCTTGGTAGCTGTTGTCGTAAGTAAACTCTACCAATGGCGGGTACTGGATCCATATACCTCCAAAATCTTGCACACAGGCATGCAACATATCTTCCAATATCTGAATAGTCCTCTCAGTCTGTCCATCGGTCCGAGGATGAAAAGCCATGCTAAAAGCCAACTGAGATCCCAAAGCTCTCTGTAAGCTTTTCCAGAACTGAGACGTGAAACATAGATTCCGGTCAGAAACGATGGATACAGGCGCTGCATATAGTCCAACTATTTCCTGTACATACAGCTCTGCAAATCTACCCATGGAGTAGTTAACTCTGATGAGAAGAAAATGGGCAATCGTCGTCAATCTATCCATGACTACCCATATAGTATCCTATCCATGCGGTGCTTGCGGTAACCTCGATACAAAGTCCATAGAAATATGCTCCCACTTCCATTCGGGTATGAGAAGTGGTTGTAATGGCCCCACCGGTCTTTGATGCTCATCCTTCACCTGTTAGCATGTCAAACACTGCTCTACGTATTCAACAATTTCTCTTTTCATATTGCTCCACCAGAAGGATAACAACAAATCCCTGTACATTTTTGTACGAAACCTTAAAACCCCATCATCCGAGATATTAAATTCTATCCCCACTCCACCCTGCACTTATTCTATAATCTTTACTAGCTTTAATTTTTTTTTTTAGATTTTGGTTGAATAACTAGATTAGCAATAAATGCTTGGGGATTTCTTCTACCAAATTTACACCAAACTTTCCTAAATCCATTCTAATATGGTGTCGATCTATTATTACTGATACTGATGTACTCCTTGACTTCCAACTCCATACATCGGCTACCACATTAGCTTTTCCTAGGTGGTAACTGATGGTACAATCATAATTCTTTATTAATTCAACTCATCTCCCTTGTCTCATATTCAGCTCCTACTGCGAGAAGAAGCACTTAAGGTTTTTGTGGTCTGTAAAAATCTCATATTTACCATCATACAATTAGTGCCTTTAAATTCAACATATATACCATTGCCGCCAATTTCAAAACATCTATGGAATAACTATTCTCGTACTCCTTGAATAGCCAAAATGCTTATGCCACAACCTTCTAATATTGCATCAAAACACATCTAAGCCCCTTTGCAATCCGCATCACTGTAATTCAAAAAATTGTTTTCCCCTATAAGAATTGTTAGGATTGGCGCAGTGATGAATCACTGCTTTAACTCCTAGAAATTTTGTTCACATTCATCTGTCTATTCATACTTCACATTTTTCCTCGTCAACTTATCAGAGAACCTAATAACTTAGAAAACCCTTCCATAATTTGACCACAATACCCTATCAAACCCAAGAATCTTCTAATCTCATGAATGTTCTTCAGTTTTTTCCAATCCATTACTGCCTCTATCAACTTTGGTTAACTGAATATTCTCTTGTCTTAACCTTCACCTGATGGTACCCTATTCGAAATTTGTCTTGCGTTCTCGAAGTTGGTTAAACCAGTCATCTATACATAGTAGTGGGTACTTGTTCTTAACTGTCGCCTTACTTATTTCTCGATAATTAGTATACGTCCCCAACAATCCGTCTTTCTTTTAACAAGAAAAACTAGTGCTCCCCATGGTGACACACTGGGTCAGATAAATTCTTTATGCATTGATTCCCATAACTTATCCTTCAAATCTTCCTCATTTTATTGGAGTCTTAAAGATTGGTGCCAGGATATCATTCAACTTTAATTTCTCATCCTAGCACTTCCTTCCCTGAGGTCATGTACCTTAGGCATCTCTCCAAAGGCAGCCTCCTTACCTAATTAACTAGCAACATCTGTTGCAGGGCGTGCACGCACGACCCAACAAATCTATGCTTCTGCCCCCCGCCCCCAGAGGTTTGAACACTACCTCTTTCCTATGACAATCATTACTAGTGACTCACTCAAAAAATGAGCAGCTCGGAAGCTATCCCAAATATAGGAATTCTGTCGTATAATATTTAACCCAAAGGTCAGATCGTCTCCTTAGGGAATGTAGTTTAATTCTAAATTTTACGTAATTCCAATCGAAAAATAAGAAACAAAAAGGCATTGAACACAGTTCAGATTAGAGTTCTTTGGTTGTTTGAGATTCTTTTTGATAAATTAAACGAACATGCAATTTAAGTTATAATCCTAACACACACTAAATGCAATAACGAAACATGGAAATCTTATGTTTAATAGTCAAGCAAGAACTGAAAAATGCATTGAATTTTAGGAAAAAAAAAAATAAAGGCGATAGCTTTAAACACAAACTTAAATACGCAATTAAAAACTTAAACGAACACAAACTCAAACAAGGAAAAACAAATTTTTGCAATCAAGAATTTAACCAAAATTAGAACTTTAACAACTAAATAATAAAAGAAACACGATAAAAATTCCACTCTAATTAAACTGAAGTTAAAATAAATGAATTCAACAAAATTAAATCCTAAAGAAGAATTTTTTTTTTTGTAATTTATTTATTTTATTTTATTTTTCAAGAAACTAAACCGAACTTTAATCAACAAAGGACAATAATTCATGCAAAATTAAATCCCCAATGAAGTTTAATTCTACTAACAATAAAAAGAGGAAGAAGGTAAATACTTTAATAATAATGCTCAAACAAGATGCAAAAATTAAAACATTGAGTGAATCTCCACTGAAAATTAACAATACTAAATTAACTAATTAAAAGAGAGAATAAAGAGAGAAAAAGAGAAAGAGAGGGCAAGTTGTCCCTTGAGTGTTGAAGCAGCAACAGGTAACTTCGTGGGGCAGCAGGTGGCCGTGTGGAGCTCGGGTTGGTTGATGCAGCAGTAACAAAAGAGCCTTCGGGTCTCTCTTCAGCAGTAGGAAACAGAGGAAAAAGCAGTAGTAGAATAGGAGCTCTCGGGCTTGTGAGGAAACAACAGCAAGGGACCTCTCAGGTTCATCAGGCAGCAGGAAGGTAGGGCTTCTGTTGTTGGTTCACAGTAGCAGCACAGGTAAAGGAGGCTCGGCTGGCTTGGGACAGCAGCAAGGGAACAAGAGGATGATGGAGGGAAGGGGGAGAGTGAGAGTGGAAGAACAGGGAAGAGAGGGAGTTAGAGAGGAGAAGTAAGAGTGAGGCCGAGAGAGTAGAGAGAAGGAAGAAGAGAAGAGGGAGTAGGGAGAGTGAAGCGAATTAAGAGTTGAAAGGAAAAAGGGGGGCTCAGGTGCTGCTGTGAAAAAAAATATATATATAAGGGGGAGAGGGAGAGGCAGGCCTACCTAGTGCCACACGAGGGGGAGTCCAGACCCGGTTGCATCGTCAGGTCAAATGAACCCCAAATTTTTTTTTTCTTTTTTTTTTTTCTTTCCTTGGCTTGTTTCTTCCATTTAACGTTTCTTTGTTTCCCAAAGAATAAGCCTAGTTTTGACCCTCTTGGAGCCTGTATCTCTCAAAACTTAAAACAAAAAAGCTTTAGATAATTTTCTCAACTTTTCACAACATTTTGAATAGTCTTGATCGGAGCTCGGAAGAGAAAATTATGCATAGATCACGAATTAGCGTCACTTTTAGCTTTTGACAATTACTCTACGCTAAAAAATGGCAAAAAGTCATAAATTACTCAATGAAATCCAAATATTATGAATGGTACACAATGTTAAAATATTTAGAGTAATTAGGTATTTAATTAAAAATATAAGCCTCAATGCATGAATTAAAATACCTAATTATGCAATTTAAGCGCATAATCACACCCCTCAACTAACGTTTTTCTAGTCTCTAGCAAATAACGTGAATGAATTCTAGGGTGGCACCCAAAAATTCTAACTCCAACAAACATGGCATGACTGCACATGTGACACAACTATACCATTTCACATACAGGAATATAACTGAATTTCACACAAGCTCATCATATACAATGCACACAACTCCAAAGTAAGTCATTCGTGGAAGTTTCATCATTATATAACAATTAAGAACAATATACTCACATGAAGTTAATCAGTAGTACAATTCATCATTAATGTAGTTATATAAATTCGAGTACAAATAGGTGAAGTCTCGAGGTACGTGTAATATGTATGACTTGTTACACCCAGGATACTAGTGGACACCTATAGAGTGGTCGTTTTGACTCGATCTAACTGGTATACCCTAAAAAATACTCAAAAAGAATGGATTCGCTTGTCATATTTGAGGAGGAGTGTCGCGATCAAACATCCCACATATTGCAAGGAACAAACACTGAATGTATGGAGTGGACTAGTCTTAGAAGGATCTAACCTATTTGTCAGGTGTCGGGTCCTTCACCCTAACATCTTCTCACCTACTCGCCATATCCAACTAAGGTCACCCTAGATCAACTTATTCACAAACTTGGCGTGAATACATATGAGGCATTAAGCGGTTGAAGAGTCTTCATATGTGGAGAACATGTGTCATGTCCCTGACTCTTTGTGGTATTTATACAGAGCATGTATTAACCTTTCATTTCATGTGTATTTATATTTTTCTTATTCTTTCTTCTGCTCATTCTTCAATTTCTATATTTTCATTGGCAATTAGGACAATCATTACACTTCTTTTATTGTCTTCATACCACCAATGGGAATTAAGCTCGAACAGTAGTCCATGAACTAAGTCTATCTTTAAGGGTGGCTCAGCCTTCACATCTTGAGTAGGCTGCAAGACCTAGGTTTCTATCTCCCCACTAGATGCCGCCTCTAGGTTAGCAAGTCAGAAACCATAGACTAGTGTACAAAGAATCATCCATAAGAAAAGAGGACTGAGTTTCGTGAATTTTGATTTGATGTTAACACTCGAAAGAACAGTAAATAGCTCAAGGATACCTCACAAGGTGTCATAGTCGCCACAAGTGTTCTCTCGGTGCTCATAAGGAACCCTAAGTACAATGAATCATGTGAATGTGTCTATTCGGCCTTATGAGATTCCATGTAAATACAAGAGTTTATATAGCCAAATTAACACGAGTGCACTACCAATCAATTCTTCATGGCGTTACAAAGTCATATAAAGAGAGACTACACATAAATGACTCGAGTGTGTAATTCTTAGGTTATATGCAAGTATGTGAAGGGTATACATTAGTGTTAATCATAGTCTAATCATCCATATTCAATTTTTTTTTCTCAATGATTTCTCACCCCCCCCCCTAACTAAAGCGGAACATTGTCCTCAATGTGAAACATAAGAGAAATAAAAAAGATGTCCATTGGGGAAGTGGAGCGTACCTAGGTGGAGAAGTAAGGGGAAAGAAAAATTGAAACTAAGGAAAAATGTACCTGAAAATTAACTAAAAATAAAACAAGGTAAAACAAAGTGAAAAGAAAGGAAAAAAAAACATCACAATCTGTCTGTGGAGGATCTAGAGAAATTTCATCTGGTGGGTGCAGGTCTATAAATTGAACTGGCGAGTCTCCAAATTTGAGATGCCACAATAAATTTGTCTTGTTACCTGCACAAAAGTTAGCCTTAAATAAATCAATACGTTCTAAGGTACCATACAAAACATGTGCAGACTACCTTCCTTGTTTTAACAAGAAATGATCTTTATTCAACATATTTTTCAGGAAATTTACTTCTTTAAGAACCGGTCTTTGAGGCAAAGTTTTCAGAGCAATTACCTTGGTTCTTCAGAAGTATCAACATTAAAATTTTTACCTAATTCCTTGAAAATTAAACGTTCACCAGTCTGGTCACCCTCTTTATTGGGTGTACCCATCACCTTGCCACTGCGGTGATTTGCTTCAACATTGCACTCCTTAACATTTACTCCAGTGGGGAGTGATGGATCCACGACTGTCAATCTTTGAGGGTAAGGTACCACAGGTTGGTACTCCTTGCCAGTATCCATATCCACGTTAACTGACTTGCTCAATTCTAGGCTTGCTTCCTCTGATTTTTCTTTGACCTCATCTATATCAGTTGTAACTTCAAGTTTTAGGAAAACTGCTGGTCTATCGATGAGTATCTCAGGTTGGGAAACTTCTTTTCCACTTCTCAAAGTAATAACGGTTTGCGTTGTCTTAAGAGAAGTATTATGTATTTGTTGCTATTGGTGTTGGTATTCTTGAGGATTAGACTGAGGTTCTACTGAAAATTCCCCTTTTTCCAAGATATTCAACTTCGTGCTCATCTCAATCATGGTGTCCCGCAATTCATTTATAGCCTAAGTGTATTGATTGTTTGTAAGAACCCGACCCGAGATATGTAGACTGAATAAATGAGAAAGGGTAAAAAGGTAAATTTTGCAGGCTTCATTGACGAAGGCCCTCATACTCTTTGTCACGAAAATTCAGAGCCTCATCAACGAAGAGATACCAAACGTGTCGTAAAATATCGGAATAGGGTTCGTCGCCGAAAAAGCCGATTCGTCGATGAAATGTGTGGATGATTCGTTAACGAAGGCGTCGTATCGTCAATGAATTGGACCGAGTCAAGGGTCTATAAATAGGATATTTTGTTGCTTCATTGCTAAGAAACCTCAAATCCTCTCTCTCTCTCTCTCTCTCTCTAATGGTGTAGTCCTAAGAGGGGGATGAATTAGATATCTAAAAATTAATGCAAATGTTTTAAACGATTTTAACTACAATTTAATCAAGTGATCAACAGACAAGAAAACTAATCCATATTCACAATAAATATAAGCAAATATAAATATGCTCAAATTAAAGAGATAATGGAAGAGAGAATAATACCCGAATTTTTACAAGGTTCGGCTATACTTGCCTACATCCTTACCTTAAGAAAACCACTTGAGGATTTCACTATCCACTCCTTTAACAGGCAAAGCCACCTCCCTCCTTCACTTGGCAAAGAAGCCTTTACAATCCTTCCTTACAGGTAGAGTTGCCTTTATAATCCCTCCTTATAGGCAAAGATATCTCTCCAAGCAATATCCCCTTACTTGGCATGATTCACACCCGAACCGTCATTTGTAGAAAGAAAAATCAAATGGTGTACAATAAATGCTCCTTAATTGAGCTAATAAGAATAGCACACTAATACACTCTCAAAGGATTATGAATGAAGCTCAAAGAGTATCTAGAAAGTGAGCACTTGAAGGATGAACAATGAAATTACAAAGTGCTTAAGAAATATTTTCAACAAGGGATCAAAAACTTGGATGTAGATGATGGAAGTGTATCTCTCTTTTTCTTGTTGTCAAAACAAGTTAGAAACCTTGTATTTATAGGCAAAATGGCCTACTAGCCATTTTATGATTGTTGAGGGTTAAAAATAATTGTTTATTTTTAAAACTAGATATTTTTTTGGCTGTTATATCGCTTTTCTCGAGAGGTCCGGTCGACTAAGCCAAGGGTTCGGTCGACTGGATTTTGGATTTTTTTTATGCTAATACCTTTCAGTATTTCGGGCAAAACTATTTCCATAAAACTTAAAATGGGACGTTCTTGGTATCAAAAGAAATCTCAGAAAAAAATCTCACAACTTTCATGATAAACATTTTTTAAGATGAGAACTGATTGATCAAGAAAATTGCTCATCAATTCGTCGGCAGAAACATGAAGGGAATTATGAAAAACTTGTTTTGGGGTTTTCATTCCAAAAGTGATTTTAACACTTTGAAATAATTTTTGCACATTTATTATATAATTTTCAACACTTTGAAATAATTTTTGAACATCTTTAAAATGATTTTCAATGGAATATAGAGTGCTCAAGGTCCAACTAAGGTCACCTATGAGTTTCTTCACATAATCAATGAAAATGTACTTACATAGGTCCTATTTGCAAAATACATGAAATAGACTGGCCTTAGGGAACTCAACCTTTCATGAAAAATCCCCTAACTAAAATCCCACACTCATACATATAGGGGTAAAAATTTTTAAGGTCAAAATCATGGCAAATCTTGGCTTTTCAAGGACCTCAGTCGACCGACCATTGAGCGTTATAAATACCTCAGTCAACCAACCCTTCATATCTGGCCTATTTACAAAGCCTCGGCCGACCAACCATTATACTCAACCACTTTTACATACTCAGCCAACCAGCCAAAATAAACTAATTTAAGCCTCAACCGACCAAACCTACAAAGGTTCGGAAAACACATTTGCCTCAGCCGACTGGCCACTTCTTCGGTCAACTAAGCCTCTCAGAATATTTTAAAAATTACACGCGACAACCGACCGGCGCTTTGGCTAGTCGACTGACTCTCTTTGAAAGGCTTGAATTTTTGTGTGGTCAGCCAACCGACGCCTTCCTCAGTTGACCGATCTTCACAGGTTGCCCAATATTTTCAGTGCTAAAACATGTTTAAATTTCAATTAAACAAATTTAAAATACCCTCTGTGTCCCCAAATAGTCATATTTACAGAAAATCTATAAATAATCCTTCATTACTCATTTTTTTCAACTAATGCATATATTGTAAATTCTCCTAAATATTTTTGTGCTTAATGTTTTACTCTCTTTCTCTTTTTCTCCTTAAAAAATATTTCTGAAAGGGAGCATAGATTATTTCTCTCTTTCTTCTTTAACAAAATCATTGCCCTAGAAGATTGTTGAAAAATCATTCTAGTGGGCATATTTCATAGCATTTGAAAGCATTAACTCTCATTCATACTTTATTTTGAAAATCATTTTTGAGAGTAAGCATATAGTTTCTCCCATCTTGATAAATTTTTTTGAGAAACTTCATATAGCTTGTGGATCTTTTTACACATCTATTGCAAGATCCAAAGGCTCATTTGTGTTTGTTTGCAAAAATCTTTTTGAGCCACAACCCTAACTTTCCTTAACCTAAATCTTTGGAAAAAATATTTTTGAGAAAGTGTTAGGGTAAGACAAGAGTACCTTGAGCATATATTCATCAATAATATCCTCGCTTGAAAGGTCACTTAATCTTGAGAAAATTTTGTGAAAGCAAAATCCTAGGTTCTCCTACATTTTTATTGAAAAATATTTTTGGAGAAATTTATTTAGGTTTATGTCTTTGAAGCACTCATCATATACATTACATTCAAAGATGGAAAAATTATATTGAGAAAAATACCCCTACTCTACTGAGCATAATTCACATCATACTAGAGTGCATCTAGAGCTTTATTGTTGTACACATTTGCTTATTTTGAGAATCATTTTCTTTGTACAAAAATTTATTATCTTTGCATTCCAGGCGTGGCCTAAAGAGGAATACACCGTCCTGTAAGGTGTACTGATTTGGCTCTAGCCCAGTTAGGTAAGCTGAGAAGACTCTGCCTCGTAAGGAGAAACCAGTTTGGCCTAGCCTGGTAATTAAGTTGATGTGTCTCTACCTCGTAAGGAGAACTAGTTATGGCTTAGCCCTCTAATTGAGTTGGGGAGTCTCCACCCCATAAGGAGGGTTGTAAGTCGCGTTGCTCCGCCAAGTTAAGTGAACATTTAGTGAATCTTTGAGCTGCTGGCTTAAGGCTGGGACGTAGGCTGGTTTGGGCGAATCTCAATAACAAACACAGTGTTTTTCTCTTCACTATACTCTTTATATTGTAGCACTTGCATATTTATATTTAAAATGTTGTGTATGATTTAAATATTTGTTTATTTCAATATCTGTGGAATTGGTATTTATGATTGCTTAGAAAGACCCTAGGTTGTGCAATTCTACTTGCGGTTTAAAATTGAACACACCCAACCTAGGATGAATTTTTAAATACTCAATTCACCCTCCCTCTTGCGAATACACCATTCCTTTCAATTGGTATTAGAGCCTCGTTGCAAAAAACTTAACCGCTTGTGTTAAAGATCGCAATGGCTCATATTGGTGTATCCCTATCCAATAAGGGACTATCTTGCTTTAGGCCTCCATTGTTTTGTGGTGAAAATTTTTCAGTTTGGAAACTAAAAATGAGTGTCTTTATAAAATCAATGGATTGGAGGGCTCGACAAGCAATTTTTAAAGGAATTTGCATGCCTATGAATGAAAATGATATTAGTTTAATGCATGCAAATTCAAATGTCATGGATTTACTATATTGTGCTTTAGATTCTCATATTTTACATGAAATTATGGCATGTAAATGTGCGGGGGATATTTGGGAAGAACTAGATAGGAGATATGGAGAGACCCAGGAGAAAGAGATTGGCACTTCAGATGCTCCAAGCTCAAATGATCAGGTAGTTGCAAATCATGGGGTAATAACATTAACAGGTGAAGAGGTATATGATCCTAACTTTACCTCTATAGATGATTTTTGTGTCGAATCATGTGATATATTATATGCTAAAGCATCTATTGAATATCATGATAGTTCTATTAATGATGCATGCGATGATTATCATGAAAAATATTGCGACATATCTTGTGATGAATTATCTGTTAAATCTTGTGATATCCTTGCTAATACTTCATGCAGTGATTCAAGTGATGATTATTGTGAAAATCTATGTGCTGAATCATGTAATGAACTCAATGATGCAAGCATGCTTCCTCACTATAAACTAGAAAATACTTCATTTAAAATACATAAGTTTCTAGTTAGGATGTCCAAGCACAAAACATTCTTGAAAAGTGAAAGTATAAGGTTGGCAAAGCAATTAGAAAGTATAAAAGAATATCATGCCACCTTAGAAAAGAGGAAGTTTAAGAAGGCTTTGAAAATTATTTTCTTAAAAAGAAAAATTGAAAATTATCCTAAAATGATTTCAAATCCTCAAGTAAAACGGATAACTCATATAAACCCTTAGGAATTAAAAAGAAAAATCTCTTCAAAAAGGATTTAGGCTTGGTTCATAAATCCCATTACAACCTTTATGCCTCATCGAGCAAACATAGGATTAGTAGGCATGGTCTTTCGTGTATATTCAAAATTTGCTTACACTATAAAATGAAGAGGCACATTCGATATAATTGTCCATTTAGAAGTGTCCGAGGCAAAGATAAGAAAAATGATATGGGTAGTTAGGAAAGCAAACCCTTCAAGACCAAAGGAAGAATGAATTCCATTAGGAATTACATAATCGTTTAATTCTTCCTTAGATCTTAGGATTAGGTTTAGGGGTAGTGATGACTATAGGCTTAGGAAGTGGTGCGTGCTTAAAATTTTAAATCGTAGTATACGCATTCACTACATTTTTATTATACTAAGAATCTTAGAGAAAATCAAGCCAATATATATATATATTAAAGTAAAAAAAAAAATCTTTGATTGAAATTCAGTCATAACTTTGGATATAAGCACTAATGATCATAACTTCCTATTCTGCTAGTGCTTATTTAAGTACATCCTTCCATAATCAAAATTAGAGATATCCATTTAGGGATTCAAGTTTTATTGTCAAATCAAAATATTCCCTCTGTGTTTAAAATGCAAAATTCTCTACTTTTGGCTCATGCAAAAGCCGTCTCCTCCATAAGAAATCCTTACCAAACCACGATCATAGTCAGTTAGGTTTTATCTATTCACCAGCATGTATCTTTGCCCTAAATTGTTATCATATTTAAAGGATACGTTCTAATCACCAAAGATCTATGTTCAAGAATTTTTTATACTCTATAATGCTCTTTGCTAAAATTGTTAGGACATATTCACCAACACAAAAATATTTTGAATATTGTCCTGCCCCAAAATACTCTTTTATACTCAGTAGTAATTTAAATTTAAAGAGTATTTATCCAAACTCCCTTCATAAGCTCACAAATTAACTTCAGGTCAATTAGAGGTTTTGAGTATGTTGAATGGCCAAAATGATTGCTATAGGTTTCAACATATATGAAAATGCAAATGACTGAGAAACCTATGCACGAACAGTAAAAATCCAAAGCCATTCGAACTTTAGCCTCGCACGTTTTGAAATTCATAAGAAAAGAGGCAAAGTTGTAGGCATATGACTTTGAAAAATATTGCTTGTAACTTTTTAGTCCTCTAAGCCTAGGCATTCAAAGCCAAGTTCAAATCATTGAAAATCTAAAACACTTGGCCAAGGAACTTGAAAAATGAAAAGAAAATAAAAGCATAAGATGGAAATGAGTTGAGCACATAATTGAGGGGGAGCATTTATGTTAATAATTTCATGAATATATATTAAATGCTCTCATATCTCTTATGACCATATGCCTTGATGTGAATAGCATTACAACTTACTATCCATAATGCACTGAATGATAAAATCTCTTTGATGGATGGTTTTTATTTCATATGAATTGTTGATTGAACTACTGATATGCATGCTTATATGGAACACCAACTACATGGTTGATGCAGCATTGTGTATTGCATGCTGGTAGTGAATCTAGGAGTGCATGCTAATTGAACTGAAAGCCACCTAAATGGCTGATGCAGCGACTTGTGAATTGCATGCTGTAGAAACTACTAGGATATCTAGTGCATGATTTTGTGTTCAGTAGGTTTTGAAAATATTCCATTTATAGATGGCATCCTGCCTAAAATTTGTTAAATTTTCCCAAATCCATAAAACAATGTGCCAAACAAGTATAATATGTTGCATGCTGGAACTCATTTTAAAGGATGACTATTTATTAAATGAATATATGATTTTCATCCTTAGTTGAAAAATGCATGCATGAGAACATATATATGGGAGCTGAGCCCCATCCCTAAAGAAAAAGCATAAGGGAAAAACCCTGAACATCATATGCAGCTCTTAAAAACTTTATGAATAGATATGGAGTGTTCTTGGTTATATGCACTATTTCATGCCTTAATATATATTTTCTGATGCATTTGTGTTCCCTAGGGAGACTATACTGACCAAATGATAAAATATGGTTTATAAATGCCCAGTATAGTTATTTTAAATGGTTATAGTGTCTGCTTATACTACTTGGAATTCTCAGTGAAATTGATCTTGTTAAGTATAAGTTGTTATTGCATCTAAGTTAGGATTCAAATTGAAAAGGGGAACTTCTAAAAATAAATTTCCATCTTGTTATGCTCGCCAACATATTTAGCTTAGATCTGTTTTTGAATTCTGTGTGGCATGTGCTAAATTGTGATGATCTTATTGAAAATATTTATTTGAAATATGTTCCTTAACCACAATCATATGTGTAGCCACATAATCTTGATTTAAATTGCCACATCCTTATGATCTATATGGTAGTATTTTTGTGGTCATATTTTGATGTGCTTAAATAATTAACGGAAAAATTAAGCTTGCATGATCTTCAAAGTTTCTTTTTCAGCAAGTATCATCCCCAGTACTTTTTGAAAATATCAAAATAGGAAATATATTTTAAAATTTGCTTCTGGGGCAAGAATTATTTTCAAAACCAAAATCCTTTATAGCCTACCTTATTGTTTATATATATATATATATATATATATATATATATATATATATATATATGTATATATATTTTGATTGCATGACTGGCTCATTGATATCTTTTAATGACCAGTTATACTGTTTTTATGTGCATAAATGTTCTATCTTTAAAATAGTTATAAGACTACTTACTATGCCTAGTTTTTATATCAAAAAGGGGGGAGTTCTCTTTTAAGCTAAGATTTCTTTTACTTGCCCAAATTATTTTTATACTTAGCTTAATCATTTTGCTGATGCCAAAAGGGGGAGAATTTTATGAGCAAAATGATGAATGATTTTATGTTAAAAGGGGGGTGGGGATTTTTTTTTTTAGGAAAAAAAATTTTTAATGGGGTAAAATTCTGAGCTTAAATGTGCTTTAATGCTATATCTAAATGCATGATTTATTTAAAATGTCTTCTGTCTTTTGATATGTCTGAGATTCACTGCTTAACTTTTAAGTTATGCATATTTTTAAGGGGGGGGGGGGGAGAGAGAGAGAGAGAGAGCTTTTTAGACTTAGCCTATTTTGCTCTTATGTATTTGACATCAACAAAAAGTGGAAAATTGTTGACTTTTTGAGTCTGAACCTGTTTTGATGCTAACAAAGCACTAGTTTCTCATGTGTGTGCCTAGCACATAGACATGTTCATATTTCAGCTCACACATAAGGACTAGGGGAATGGAAGCCGATGAAGGACTTAAAGTTCATACTCTTGGCGTATTCCATGAAGATTGAAGAGCAAAAAAAAAAAAAAGAAGACTTATATTTGTTTTTTTTTTTTTTGTGTAATGGCATTTAGAATTTGGTCTGTAATAATGCATTTCATGCATAATGTGAATGAAAGCTCAAAAAACCATCGTCTGACCTTAGGGAACCCAACCTTTCATAAAAATCTCCTAACTAAAATGCCATACTCTTACATATAAGGGTAAAATTTTTTAAGGCCAAAATCAAGGCAAATCTTGGAATTTCAAGGACTTCAGTCGACCAACCATTGAGCATTACAAATGCCTTAGTCGACCGAACCTTCATATCTAATCTGTTTAAAAAGCCTTGGCCAACCGATCCAAAATGAACATAACTCCCTCAGTTGACCGACCATTATACTTGGCCATTTTTACATGCTCAACCAACCAACCAAAATAAACTAATTTAAGCCTCAACCAACCGAACCTACGAAGGTTTGGAAATCGCCTTTGGCTCAGCCAACTGGCCACTTCCTCAGTCGATCGAGCCTCTTAGAATATTTTGAAAATTACACGAGACAGCTGACCGACCCTCTTTAAAAGGCTTGAATTTTTTGTGGTCAGCCAATTGACACCTTTGTCAGTCGATCGATCCTTTCGAGTTGCCTAATTTTTCAGCGCTAAAACATGTTTAAATTTTAATTAATCAAATTTAAAATACCCTCTGCGTTCCAAAACGGTCATATTTTTAGAAAATTTATAAATACCCCTTCATTACTCATTTTTTTCAACTAATGCATATATTGTAAATTCTCCCAAATATTTTTGTGCTTAAAGTTTTACTCTCTTTCTCTTTTTCTCTTTGAAAAATCTTTCTAAAAGGGAGCATAAATTATTTCTCACTTTCTTCTTTAGCAAAATCATTGCTCTAGAAGATTGTTGAAAAATCATTCTAGTAAGCATATTTCATAGCATTTGAAAGCATTTACTCTCATTCATACTTTATTTTGAAAATCATTTTTGAGAGTAAGCATATAGTTTCTCCCATCTTGATAAATAGTTTTTGAGAAACTTTCTATAGCTTGTGGATCTTTTTACACATCTATTGCAAGATCCAAAGGCTCATTTGTGTTTGTTTGCAAAAATCTTTTTGAGCCACAACCCTAACTTTATTTAACCTAAATCTTTGGAAAAATTATTTTTGAGAAAGTGTTAGGGTAAGACAAGAGTACCTTGAGCATATATTCATCAATAATATTTTGCTTGAAAGGTCTCTTAATCTTGAGAACATTGTTTGAAAGCAAAACCCTAGGTTCTCTTACATTTTTATTGAAAAATATTTATAGAGAAATTTATTTGGGTTTATATCTTTGGAGCACTCATCATATACATTATATTCAAAGATGGAAAAAATCATATTGAGAAAAATACCCCTACTCTACTGAGCATAATTCACATCATACTAGAGTGCACCTAGAGCTTTATTATTGTACACATCTACTTATTTTGAGAAGCATTTTATTTATACAAAAATTTATTATCTTTGTATTCTAGGTGTGGCCTGAAGAGGAATACACCGTCTTGTAAGGCGTATAGGTTTGGGCTTCAGCCTGGTTAGGTGAGTGGAGGAGACTCCGCCACGTAAGGAGAAACCAGTTTGGCTCAATCTGGTAATTGAGCTGAGGTGTTTCATCTCGTAAGGAGGACTAGTTGTGGCTTAGCACTGTAATTGAGTTGGGGAATCTCCGCCCCGTAAGAAGAGTTGTAAGTGGCATCACTCTGCTCAGTTAAGTAAACATTTAGTAAACCCTTGAGTTGCTGGCTTAAGGCAGGGATGTATGCTGATTTGGCTGAATCTCGTTAAAAAACACTGTATTTTTCTCTTCCCTATACTCTTTACATTCCAACATTTGAATATTTATATTTAAATTGTTGTGTATGATTTAAATATTTACTGAAATTTGTATTTTTGATTGCTTAGAAAGACCCTAGGTTGTACAATTCTGCTTGCTGTTTAAATTGAACACACTCAACGTAGGAAAAATTTTTAAATACCCAATTCACCCCCCCCCCCTTTCTTGGGAATACACCATTCCTTTCACTCCATGTTCATAGCCAAATAGTGTCATCTTGTATGCTTCATGGCTTTCCAATTTGCATCTTTTATTGTGCTTAGTACATTAATACTTGTGTACACACTTAGTAGCACAATTAGATGCCTTGATATGTCATTATTAAAATGGGACGAAACCTAGAAAAGCTAACATCGATTATGTCATGTTTTTATAATATATATATATATATATATATCTCATTTTATTTGTAAGTGAGTTGGATTATGTCAGTATTTTTACTAAAATATATACCTGATTTAAATTAACAATAAATAAATTAGCACGCAAATCTTGTGGCATGAGCATATTTTAGTACATATTAAATAAATGAGCAAGGATGTGATTTTTATGATGTCATATTACTTTTTTTTATAATGAATAATGATGAAATTTTATTACATGCTTTAAATTTTGAAATGATGGGATTTTTATGATACTAGTTTATTGTATAAATTATAATAGTATGTTTTAAGAACCCTGATGGCTCAACGATTACGATGCTCGGTATTGTAGCATACAAATAATGATGTTATAGATGATCATGAGTGCACCCACACTATTTATAGAGTCATTTTATATGAAAGTGGATTTCTCCTGAGTGTACACCTTGTTAGAATTGGTGTATTCCTAAGAGGGAGGGTGAATTGGAATTTTAAATTTTTTTCCTAAGTTAAACCAAATATCAGCAGTATTTCGCAACCTAAAGTCTTTCTAAACGAATTCCAATACCCACAAGAAATTAACTGAGCAGATAATCAAAGCAAGTATAGCGGGCTTTGTTTCTTGATCATTCACAATACTAAAGCATAAACATTCAAGTGTAGAAACTTAAATTGCGAAAATTAAAATCAGGCACAAGAAATGTTATCGGGGTTCGGCCAATACTACCTACATCCCTGCCTCAAGCTCAAAAGTAAGAGATTCTACTAATACTCGCTTAACGGGTGGAGCAACACCGATTACAACACCTTACCAGGATGGTGCACCTAATTCTCCTAACCGAGTTTGAACCAGTCTAGTGCTCTCCAAACCGAGTCAGAGCAATACGAGACTATTCACAGGGCTAGTCTCTCTCTTCCGAGCACCCGTCTGGAATACAACAAATAATCAATAATTTTGTGTACAAACAAATGCTTCTTACACTAAGCAGATATGTACCAATACAGCCAATCTAATCAATGCACTCACAGATGATGTGATCTTAAGCTCAAGTGAGATTTCATTAATCAATGTGTTAACTCTTAACAATATGTGTATGTATATGTGAGAGTGAGACCTTTGACTTCAAAATAATATTTTTGCAATATGAATATTCAAATAGTCTCTACAACCCTAAGCAATATCACAATAGTATTTTTAAAATATAAAGCACGATAAATATTAGGTTTTAAGTTTGCTAAAAATATTTTTATCAAAACATAAAGCAAGCTTATGAAACTTGCAATAAGGATGCAATTTCTTAAGCAGATGTAGAGTTTTCCCAAACGATATTTATGAATGAAAACACAATGGGAAAACTTTAGCTTACTCTCAAAAATCAATACACAATCAAATGCAAATAAGGGAGAATTTAAGCTTGTGAGTACTATTAGATTTGCTCACGAAAATGCACACTCAACCTAGCTTCGATGTGCAAACAATATGCAAGTGAAGAAGGTGAGAAAATATACTCTTTCTAAAGAATATAATCAAAAGTATATGAGAAAGAGTTTTAAACAATATGCTTTGCAAAAATTTGGAGTATGAAAGATTTAGCAACAAAAGATTTTGAGAGGAAAATTTTGCTAATCAAAATGTTAATCTTGTGCTAATCTGGACAAATGAGAGAGTATATATAGGATTCCCACAAAATATGACCATTGGGGACATCAAGGGTATTTTGAAAATTGTTAATTATATTTAGCAAAAATTCGCCCTCTTTTACTGCGGTAAAAATTTTGCTAACTCGAGAGGTTCAGTCAATCATATTCAATGTTTGGTTGACCACTTTAACAAGTTCGGTCGACCATCACAATTTTGAACTGAAGATATGGTCGACCGTCTCAAGGCAATTTTGAACCCTTCATAGGTTCGGTCGACCAAGACTAAGGACGATTGGCTACTCATCTAGATTTGGTCAACCGTGGCAAAAATGAACTATACATTTGGTCGGCCGAACAGTTGGGGTGTTAGACACTTTAATTTTGATCAACCAAGGACAGTACGCTCATTTCAGAATGATCGACCGTGAGTTGATTTCCGACCGGTTCGGTCAATCGTGTCTTAGTCAACTTATTGACTTTTAGCCAACAGAGTGTTCGGTCAACCAAGCTGGTTATTACCAGAAGGCTTCGGTCAACCAAGCCCATTCAAAAACATAATTATCCCTATTTGTATAAATGTGACTTTTTAGCCAAAGGGACTTTTTATTTATGTGCATGAGGTTTTAAGGTCAATCTAAGGCCTCTTAAGCTTATGCAACCACCATGCATGTACTGCATTAAATTATAGACCATTATTACAGACCCAAAATATGAAACAAAATGCATTACAATAGAAATGAATATATGTTCTCCTTTTTCCTTGCTCCTAACTTTATGGAATATGCCGGAGTGAGCGTTAAGTCCTATCTTGGCTTCCATGTTCTCTTGCCCTTATGTGAGTGATGAATATTATACCTGTTCACGTACTAAATACACACAAAGATACTTGCGGTTTGTCATTATCAAAATTAGGGATCGGATTCAAAAAGTCAACAATCTCCCCCTTTTTGATGATTACAAACGCACCAAAGCAAAATGAGGTTTAGCCTAAAAAGGCTCCCCTTAAGAATATGCATAAGTGAAAAATAAGCAATATAGACCAAACATCTTTACAAAAGAAGACATTTCAACAAAATGCATTTAGTTTAGCCATTAAGGCACACACATGTATGCAGTTCAGATGTTTACCCCATTTAAATATTTACCTCTCTTTAAAAAACATTTCACATTTTGCTTAGAAAAATTCTCCCCCTTTTGGCATCAGCAAAAGGGTTAGGCTAAGTATAAAAAATTGGTCATTTAAAATAGGCATAGCAAAAGAGAACTCCCCCTTTTTGAAAAACTTTCCTCTTGTTAAGCATTTAAGTTTAAAAAATTCTCCCCTGTTTTGATATAGCATTTTG
Organism: Malania oleifera; assembly: GCF_029873635.1. NCBI lineage: Eukaryota > Viridiplantae > Streptophyta > Magnoliopsida > Santalales > Ximeniaceae > Malania > Malania oleifera. The sequence continues at coordinate 55,840,821 of NC_080426.1, forward strand.
AATATATAACTGCCCTTTTGTTAAAAAAAATTGGGCATAGCAATTTAGCACACAATCAAGAAATAAAATATATTTAACGTACAACCATTTCTTGCAAGATAAAATTAAATATATATACCATATTATTGACTCTATGAGTCCAATCCTATTTTGATAATGACAAATCACTTGATATTTGATCTGTGCATTGAGATTGTGAACATGAACTATATATATAGCATGCACGGAAGGATAACAAGGCATGGAAGCCATGAAGATGAAAGCATACATAACTTGGCAAATCCATGGAACTCAAAGAATACAAGAATGAAGATGCAAGCACCAAGTTCAAGGGCGTCGTGGGAATGGGTACTTAGAATTCATGTATTTACATTTTCATATGATTTAATTTGAGGCTCAAATCATGAACTAGAATGATCTTAGGACTTATGCATTTCATAAACATCATTAGGGGACATTCATGAACTTAGAAATATTTTTAAAACGCTGGAAAATGTTTTTATAAAAGATCCAAGAAAGAGAGGAAATCAGCTTTTCAAAGTATAAAGAAAAAATTCAGGAAATAGGTACTTCATACTACCGAACTCAACGGTCAGTTGCCTGAAGTTGTCACTTCAGAAGACCGAAGTTAACCTCAGTCGTCTGAAGAATTTCTTCAGAAGACCGAAGATTAAGTTCAGTCGCCTAAAGAATTTATGGTGAAACACAGAACCTGGCAGAAACACTTCAAAAGACTAAACTTAGACTTCAGTTGCCTAAACCCGAAACTTCAGTCGTCTAACCCTGTGTCTAGGTTTTTTTTTTAAGCTTTAAAGAACTTCAGCCGTCTGGGCCTCTGACTTCAGTTATCTGAACCTTCGGGAAAGTTTAAAAATTTATCTTTTAATGAAAGAACACGCGAGCTATTTCTTTGATCCAACGGTTAGGATTGATTTTAAGGGTAAAACACCTATTTATACATCATCTAAACCCTAGTGCTAAAAAAAAATACTGTTGAAAGAGAAAAGAACAAACCTTTGGCATTTGCTTGAGGAGATTGCACGTTTAACTCAACTTTGATCATACTGTTGAAACTTTAGATTGGGATTTCAAGTTCTTACATCGAATCTGAGCTAAGGCTACTTTGTTTTTCAAAAGACATTCTAGCAATCTTTGTGCACTCATTTTTGGTATTGAGGTTTGGTATGTCAAATTGCACGTTTATGTTTATTCTCATAAGAGTTTTTCATATATACTTATTTACTTATTGAAATATATATATATATATATATATATATATATATATATAAATCTTTCAAAGAACTTTTCATCTCTAAATCAGTTATTAAACATAAGTTGAGTGATTGATCTTGAGTGTATTTATTTATAGATTATTTAAATAAGATCACTACTCAAGAAAGGTTTTTGCCATAGGTTAACCAGTTTTGATTCAAGTGTGTGTTCAGTTAAAGGATTTATTTGTTAGATATATTAAAACACTTGATTGAATATCCTTAGTGTTCAAAATTGTTTATTTTATTAAGGGATGTCTTCTGGAAAACATTATAAGCAGTTTGTGATCTTTGGAAATCTTATTTTATATATATATATATATATATATATATATATATATGTATGTATGTATGTATGTATTGGCATATTACAAAGATCATTGTATGATTGAATATTTGAAAGAAAGTTGTTGAGTTTGAATGATCTAATATTCAAGACAAAGTTTTTGGATAAGTTCACATTAGATTTTCATGCATTTTCGCAAAGTGAACTAGAACCCTAATATTCTCCAAAGCATTTAAATATATCATTATTTGGGAGTTTTTGATAAAAAGAGAATTGTGTGTTGAATCATTATTCATTCATAAAACGATTTTATCGTTTCATTCATTCCGAGCTTGAAGTTTTATTATATGATTATGTATTAGGAATTTCAATTGTACTCACTAGCTTTGTTGAAAGCAACTTTGAGTGTTTTACAAATTTGATTGTAATCACGGTTCGGGCTATGAACTGGGTGTGAGGAGAGAGTAGTATCTCTTGTAAGCAGCGGAGTAGGAGGAAGCTGTACCTCTTGTAAGCAGAGAATTGTAAGGGAAGCTCCGTCCCAATTTAAGGAGTAGAGATTATAGTGGAATCCTTGAGTGGGTTGCTCAAGGCGAGGACGTAGGCCGAGTTGGCTGAACCTTGTAAAATTGCGTTTGTCTTCTCTCTTCCCTTATCTTTTAATTTCCACAACGCACTTCATTATTTACATTGCATGTATGTGTGTTGAATAATCTCACACAAACTTGATAAGTAATTTGTTAAATATAGGAAGAGGGATTAATTGGTAAATAAGTTTGAAAGAATTTTTAAAATACCCAATTCACCCCCCTCTTGGGATTACACCTAAATCAACACTTATGATACTCATCAAGAGGTACTGGGGGTGTGCTTGCTGAAAAAGAAATCATGCAAGCAATATTTTTCTGGTTTGTCATTTAAGTGCACATAAAATATGACCAAAATAAACATCCATATGGATTTGAAATATATTAGACAATTAACATAGGATCATATGACAAAGCAAATAACTGTGGCATACCAACATTTTTAAGTTATGATTTTCAATAAGAGCATCACATTTGAGCACATGCCATACTTGATTCAAAACAGATCTAAGCTAAAGAGTGTATGGTGAGCATAATAGGAGAGGAATTTAATTCTAGATGCTCCCCTTTTCGATTTGAATCCTAACTTAAATGCAATAAACTGCTTATACTAGTTAGAGAATTATTTCATTATGCCTAGTAGTATAAATCTTTACCAAACGAGCAACTAAGCTGGATGTGAATTAATACTATCTTTATCATCAGCCCAGTACATTCTCCCTATAGACTATAGATGCATAAGAAAATGTATATTAAGGCATGCTATAGTGTTCATGACCCAAGAACATTCCATATCAAATCATAAAGCTTAAAGCACATAATATAATGTTCAGGGATCTCAAAAGAGTCTCAATACTCAAAAAGCAAGGCATGATGCATATGCACCAGTATTACACATCACTACATCAGCTATGCAGGTGGCGTTCCAGATATAATTAGTAAAACAGAGACTGTAGTCTACATACATAATCAAGCAATATAGGCATAATTATCATTAGTCCAAGATAATCAGTAAACAACGCAAGATAGTAAAGATATTGTGCTAGCTAATCATATAAAGTCCTACATTCAAGGATGCTCCCCCTAGGCAGTAGCTATCGATAAAAGCAGGTAAAAGCGAATATCCCAACCATCAGTAGTATTCAAAATGGATAGTGGGTGAATGTGCAGTAGAGTGATGCAGTCAATGAAAAGATGTATGATGTTTAGAATTACAGACCCAGATGAAAAGTATTTAAGCAAATAAAAATAAAGCTAGTTTCTTCAATGTGTTTTCCGTAGGCCTTTGGTCCGTCTCCTTCATCAGAATAGTCTGCCACATCTCTACCGATGTCCATCTGCTCCTCATCTCCTTCATTATTCAATTCATGAATACAATCGTTAAGCTCATTGAAGTTTACGACTATGAGCCTCTCCATCTCTTTGCACCTGTGCTCTGAGCTGGCAACAAAATCTCTGAACTGATTTTGAAGAGTTGTATACGGAGCATTAGATGACGGAGCCAGATCCCTTATATCTGTCTATATGGACTACGTGATATGGAATTGGGATTCTCTAAACTTAGTGAGGGAACCAGTAAAACTTGTGATGGTAGGCATTAATTCAGCATTGGATGGCTGCGGGGGCTACGGTGGTTGTTCTTGTGGGACTTCTTGTTGGTCTGACTGTCTCCTACCAGTCGTGGGCATCCACATATATCCCATAGGCCTCAAGTTGACAGAGGAGAACATATCTGTGTTTCTCCTTCTTTTAAGTGGAGTATAATTAGATCTGGTTACTTCCATTCTCCTAAACACTTTGTTCAATATTCCCCCATAAGGCATGATAATTTTGTGGCCAACAGTCTTTGTGAAGATCCATTTTATCATCAAACTCAACAAGTCTAATTTCTTTCTAGTGAAGAGACACCACGTGACGAAGCATTCCAAATAGGACACATGTACCCTAGACCCGACCTTAAGTAGAATATTATATGTAATCAAATGATGAACTACTTTTGCCTCTAAACTGAAGGTCCTATAGTCTAGAGGGTGATTAGGGTTTGCATCTAGGACAGTCATTACAAGATTTGAAAACCTTTCAACTAAAAACTCATGTTCATTTATCCATGAAGACACTGCATCAGGACATTCAAACTCCCCCCACTGAATGTTAAGGGTTTCAGCCAGATAATCAGTATCAAATCTAAGGTCAGTTTCTAGAACTTTGGAGTAATACCCATCGTCATCGTTACCCAAATTTGCATAAAATAGTCTAACGAAGGTAAGGTAATGCCCTCTAGGCTGGTAGGACATGAATGAGTCCTATACTTGATGCCTAAACATATCCAAAACATTTCTAAAGTGTTTTTCCATAAAAGTGAGATCAAGGAATTTACCAAAAATAACTTCCTTGGTACGGAAGTCCCTCACGTATCTTGTCCTTACTCCTATTGAGATGAACCAGCTGTCCTGTGCAAATCCGACTTCCTGAGCATCAATGCAATCGTCTAGCCTAACCATGGAGAAAGATAGAATGGATTTTGGTAGGTAGGAATGTGAGTTTATGAGGGAAGCTGGAAACAAAGGAAAAATGGAGGAAAGCTCTCAGTTTGGAAGTGAAAATGAGCTTTCTGCACGTGGAATATATATAAAGCCGCGCGGTTCAGTCGATCAAAGGAGGATTCAATCGACTGAGGTGAAATGAATGTCGTACAGACTGTGTCAGGATAGTCGACTGTGGCAGGGTCTGGTTGACCGAAACTTAAGTTGACTTTTTCAGTTTCCACGATTCGAATGACTCATTGATTTTGTTCTTGAAGGGAACGGTCGCCTAAATGATGTTTGGTTTTGAGTTCGGTCGACGAGGAGTAGACTAAAGTGGGTTCAGTCGATCGATGACCTTGAGTATAAACTTGATGGTCAACCGAACTGGGTCAAAGTCAATGGTACGGTCGACCGAAGTCATTAGGGCATGTAGATGTGGTCGATCGAACTCTGTCAACAATGCAATTTTGACCTGATTTTTACCTATTTCTTGTTTTACAAAAATGACCAATGGCTTTTCAAATAAGGTGAGATCTATTGGAATGATTTCTCTGAAGTTCTTAGTATACAAGTAGTGTATAGAGAAAGCATATACTAACTTTCCACATTTTGAGCATGAACCACCTCCCAATCCAATTGTCATTACCAACTGCTAAATCTAATCATAGGGTCTAAAGAGAAAAGTAATTAACCAGGTAATTTCAATTTGAATCCATTTTTCCTTAGCTTCTAAGAGATTTGCTTTCAGAATAACCCACATCATTTTCTTATCTAAATTTATGGTGCTTCTAGATGGACAAGTGAACTGAGTGTGCCACATCATTTTATAAGATAAGCAAATTTTGTATATGCGTGAAGCATAATGCTTATTTATTCTATTTTTGCCAGATGAGACATTTTTATGATAGTGGAAGTTATAAAATGAATCCTTTTTGAAAATATTATTTCTTTTTACTCCTAGGGGTTTTATTGAACTAATCTTCTCACTTGCAACCTTGGATGTTGATTCAAAATCATTTTCCATTTTTCCTTCTAAGCAAGTGATTTTCATGACCTTCCTAATTTTTCTCTTTTCTAGGATGGCATGATATTATTTTAAATTTCCTAATTATTTAGCCAACCTTTTGTTTTCTTATTTTAAGATTGTCTTATGTTTAGACACCCTAACTAGAAATTTGTGCATTTTAAATAAGGTATTTTCTAGTTATACGTAGGAAGGCATACATTCAACAACAAATTCAATACATGATTCATCATAGGATATATTATAACTATTACATGAATCATTGTATGCTTTGTCAACAGGATTATCACAAGGAATATTAAAAGATTCATCATATGACACAACACAACATTCAGTATAAGAATCATCACGTGCATCATTGCATGAATCAATAAATGAGGTAGAGTAAGAGTCATATACCTCTTGATCTGTTAATGCTATTACCTCATGTTTTACTACTTTCGAATCATTTGAGTTTGACACTATGGAAGTGGTGGTCTCCTTCTCTTGGTCTCCATATTTCTTTTCAAGCGCTTCCCATATATCTTTTGCACTTTTACATATCATAATTTCATGAAAAATATTAGTACTTAAAGCATAGTATAACATGTTCATGGCATATGAATTCGCATGCATTAACTTAAAATCATTTTCATCCGAAGGCATACGAATTCTATTGACAATCACCCGCCAAGCCATCCAATTCATAGATTTTATGAAAACGCTCATTCTAATTTTTCAGTTGGTGTAGTTTACACCACAAAAAAATGGAGGGCAAGTAGGTGACTATCCCTCGCCGAATGGGGATACACCAATGTGAGTCATTGTGATCTTTTGCAAAAACGTTAAAGTCTATGCAACGAGACTCTGATGCCAATTGTTAGAATTGGTGTATTCCCAAGAGGGGCTGAATTGAAATTTTAAAACTTGTTCCAAGGTTAAACCAAATATAAATAGTATTTTGCAATCTAGAGTGTTTCTAAAGGGATTCCAATACCCACAAGAAATTAACTAGGCAGATAATCAAAGCAAGTATAGTAGGCTCTGTTTCTTGATCATTCACAATACTAAAACATAAACATTAAAGTGCAGAAACTTAAATTGTGAAAATTAAAATTAGTCATAAGAAATGTTATCGGGGTTCGGCCAATACTGCTTACATCCCCGCTTCAAGCTCACACACAAAAGGATTCCACTAAGGCTCGCTTAACAGGTGGAGCGACACCAATTACAACTTCTTACCAAGATGGTGCACCTAGTTCTCCTAAGCGGGTTTGAACTAATCCAATGCTCTCCTACCCGAGTCAGAGCAATACATGACTATTCACAGGGCAAGTCTCCTTCTTCTGACCACCTGTCGCTACTACAACAAATAATCAATAATTTTGTATACAAACAAATGCTTCTTATACTAAGTAGATTTGTACCAATACAGCCAATCTAATCAATGCACTCACAGATGATGTGATCTTAAGCTCAAGTGAGATTTCGTTAACCATTGTGTTAACTCTCAACAATATGTGTATCAATATGTATATGTGAGAGTGAGACCTTTGACTTCAAAATAATATATTTGCAATATAAATGTTCAAATAGTCTCTACAACCCTAAGCAAATATCACAATAGTTTTTTTCAAATATCAAGTACAATGGATATTAGGGTTTAAGCTTGTTAAAAATATTTTTATCAAAACATAAAGCAAGCTTATGAAACTTGCAATATGGATGCAAGTTCTCAAGTAGATGTAGAGTTTTCCCAAGCAATATTTATGAATGAAAACACAATGGGAAAACTTTAGCTTACTCTACAAAATCAGTACAAAATCAAATGCAAATATATGAGAGTTTAAGCTTGTGAGTACTATGAGATTCGCTCACAAAAATGCACACTTAACCTAGCTTCAAAGTGCAAACAATATGCAAGTGAAGAAGGTGAGGAAATATACTCTTTCTAAAGAATATAATCAAAAGTATATGAGAAATAGTTTTAAACAATATATTTTCTAAAAATTTGGAGTTTGAAAGATTTAGCAACAAAAGATTTTGAGAGGAAAATTTTGCTAATCAAAATGTTAATCTTGTGCTAATCTGGAAAAATAAGGGAGTATAAATAGGATTCTCATAAAATATGACCGTTGGGGACATCAAGGGTATTTTTGAAATTGTTTAATTATGTTTAACAAAAATTAACCCTGTTTTACTGCGGTAAAAATTTTTCCAACTCGAGAGGTTCGGTCGACCATATTCAAGGTTCTATTGACCACTTTAACAAGTTTGGTCGATCGTCGCAATTTTGAACTGAAGATATGGTCAACTATCTCAAGGCGATTTTGAACCCTTCATAGGTTCGGTCAACCAAGACTAAGGACAGTCGGCTACTCATCTAGGTTCGGTCGACCGTGGCCCACATGAACTATACATTTGGTCAGCCAAATAGTTAGGGTGTCAAACACTTTAATTTCGGTCATCCAAGGACAGTATGCTCATTTCAGAATGGTTGACCGTGAGAAGTCAACTTGTTGACTTCTAACCAGTTCGGTCAACCAAGGCTTTTACACTGCTTGGGATTTGGTTGATTGTGGCTTAGTCAACTTATTGACTTTTAGCCAACAGAGTGTTCGATCGACCAAGCTGGTTATTACCAGAAGGGTTCGATCAACCAAGCCCATTCAGAAACATAATTTTGACCGTAAGTTTTATCCCTATTTGTATAAATGTGACATTTTAGCCAAAGAGACTTTTCATTTATGTGCATGGGGTCCTAAAGATCAATTTAAGGCCTCTTGAGCTTATGCAACCATCATGCATATAATGCATTAAATTATAGACCATTATTACATACCCAAAATATGAAACAAAATGCATTACAATAGAAATGAATATGTCTTATCCTTTTTCCTTTCTCCTAACTTCATGGAATATGCCAGAGTGAGCGTTAAGTCCTGTCTTGGCTTCCATGTTCTCTTGCCCTTCTGTGTGTGATGAATATTATACCTGTTCACGTACTAAATACACACATAAGATACTTGTGGTTTGTCATTATCAAAATCAGGAATCGGACTCAAAAAGTTAATACACCTAGATCAGACCAGGACTTAATAGGGAAAATCGCACTTAATGATGATGCTTGATTTAGTTTGGTCGACCAACCAGTTAAGTCCAGTCTTTGGACTGCACAACCCAGTCATGAGGGTATACGTGACACACAACTATAGGCCAAAATGAGTTTTTTATACATATTTATATATTTATGTGATCAGGGTCATTTAAAAGGCTTAAATGATGATTTGAAGGAAAAGTACCTACATGATAATTTATAGTAAAAGAAAGTATAGACATATTTATATTTGTGAATAGGGCCCTATTTAGTAAGGCTAAATGATGATGTTAAGGAAAAGTATAAAGTATATATTTATACGGTTATTTGGATGAAAATAATTTATAAATGATTTACAATTGTTCAAATGTGGTTTTTAATAGTTACAGTATTAAATAGTAAATATTAAATGAATTTTGATAGTGTAAAACTCATATTAGTTACACAATGATAATAATCTTTTCCACTTACTGAGCATTATCTCACCCCAATTATTATTCTACATTACAAATAGCTTTGAAGAGCGTATAGGAAATCAGGTGTAGCAAATGTGTGGGCGGGATTAGAAAGAACAATTTAGATTAAATATTAAATTAGTTATATTTTTATATTTTGAGATTTTTAAGGATGTTAAATTTGATATTGGTGATAGTTTTGTAATGAACTTATTTAATACTCTAGTATAAAAGTATTGAAGGTTTTATTACTTCCGCTGTGAAAAATTTATAGAAAGTCGCACCCTAAACCCCTATCGGATTCGAGGCATTACATTTTGGTATCAGAGCAAGGGGGTAGTTACCCCTAATCCCTAAGAACTCTCACTTATGAATGATTGTAGTGAAGTAAAAATCTTTGTCCGAGGGTTTGCTGAGTAGGCCTATCGAAAGGGGTAGGGTGCTTGGTAAGTGCTCTGTTAGATACCCGTTGTTGCCATAGGCGAAGCCCACATCGAAGGGACGAAGCCCAAAAAGGAGTTTGACAAGATAGTATCAAAGGCTAGGATATAGATTCTGTAAACTTTAGCGAATAATTTTTACCAGAATATAGGTATGAATTATGATGAGAGTAGGATTAAGTATGTTAGGATATTTTTAACTTATTATTTTAGTACACTAAATTTTAATTAGGATTATATTTCAATAATTTCGATGAGGAAATATTTATAAGGAGGAGAGAATGTACTGATAAAAAAATTAAACTAAATAAATAAATAAATAAAAATATAATATAATATAATATAATATATATATATATATATATATATATATATATATATATATATATATATAAGAATGGTTATCATCCTTATCCAAGGAAATCAATTGCATATTCAATTTGAATCTGTCACACACACGCACACCTGCGTACAGCCCCCCAATGCATCTTGCTATCTCTCTTTCTCTTTTTCTCTTTCTTCATTTTTTTAATCCTGAAGAAATCCCTACAATTAAAAAAATACCCCTCCTCCAATTCCCTATAAATAGGAGAATTTTTAGTTCATTTTTTCATAAAAAAATTTCAAAGAGAAAGTGAAGAAAAAAGTGAGGAAAAAGATATAGTGGTGGATCCCACTCTTTCCAAACTCATTTTAGGAATTCATCTTTCAATCGTATTAAAGGAGTAGATCATTGTAAGTGGGCTTCATTATTTCAGAATTTTATAAAATATATATCTAAGTTTATTTGTAAGTGGGTTGGATTATGTTAGTCTTTTTACTTAAATACATCTGATTTAAATTAACGTACGAGAATTGGATTATATCCATTTTAATTCAAATATACCTGGCTTAAATTAACATATGGGGATTGGATTATATCCATTTTAAATCAAATATACCTGATTTAAATTAAAATATGGGGATTGAATTATAACATTTTTTTTTATTAAATATACCAAATTTAAACTAAAAGTATGGGGAGTACATGAAATTGTTTTAAATGAAGTATTTTAATCCACTCAGGTAAATAATAGTGTTATAATTAATAATAAATAAATTAGCATGTAAATCGTGTGATATGAACTTATTTTCATACATATTAAATAAATAAGTAAGGATGAGATTTTTATGATGTTATGTTACTTGTTTTATAATGAATAATGATGGAATTTTATTACATGTTTTATATTGAAAAACGATGAAATTTTTATGATACTTATTTATTGTATAAATTATAATGGTATGTTTTAAGAACCCTGATGGCTCGACGAATACAATGCTCAGTACCATAGCTTACAAATGATGATGTTACAGATGATTATGAGTGCACCCACACTGTTTATAGAGTGATTTTATATGACAGTCAATTTCTACTAAGTACACACCTGGATCGGACCAGGACTGAATAGGAAAAATCATACTTAATGATGATGCTTGATTTATTTTAGTCAGTCAACCAACTAAATCTAGTCTTTGGATTGCACAACCCATTCATAGGGGTAAACATGTCATACAACTATAGGCTAAAAGGAGTTTTTTATACATATTTATATATTTATGCGATCAGGGCCATTTAATAGGCATAAATGATGATTTGAAGGAAATATATGTATATACCGTATTTAAAGAGCCTACATGATGATTTAAAGTAAAGAAAGTATACAAATATTTATATATGTGAACAGGTCCCGTTTAGTAAGACTAAATGATGATGCGAAAGAAAAGTATAAAGGGAAGTACATATATGCATAAGGTTATTTGGATGAAAATAATTTATAATTGATTTACAGTTGTTCAAATGTGGTTTTTAATAGTCATAGTATTAAATATTAATTATTAAATGAATTTTGATATTGTAAAACTCATATTAGTTATACATTGATATTATTCTTTTCCACTTACTGAGCGTCGTCTCACCCTAATTATTATTATTTTACATTATAGATAGCTTTGAAGAACGTACAAGAAATCAGGCATAACAAGCGCGTGGATGGGATTAGAAAGAGCAATTTATATTAAATATTAAATTAATTATATTTTTATATTTTGAAATTTTTACAGATGTTAAATTTGATATTGGTGATAGTTTTGTAATGAAGTTATTTAGCACTTTGGTATAAAAGTATTAAAGGTTTTATTTCTTTTGCTGCAAAAACTTTATAGAAAGTCGCACCCTAGACCCCTACTAGGTTTGGGGCGTTACATTTTGCTATCAAAGCAAAGAGGTAGTTATCTACAATTCCTGGGAACTCTCACTTATGAATGATTGTGGCGAAATAACACTCTCTACTTGGGGGCTTGTTGAGTAGGCCTATCGAAAGGAGTAGGGTGCTTGGTAAGTGTTCTGATAGATACCCAGTGTCGCCACGAGCGAAGCCCACATCGAAATAACAAAGCCTGAAAAGGGGTTTGACATTCCGCATTATTGAAACTTGATGAATTGGAATAAAAGAGTAGAAGAGATACATCCAAGTTTGATTGACCCCATAGAAATAGTAGAAGGTATCTCATACTTCATTTTCTGTATCCTTACTTGATTATGGTTCATAAAATAAGTTGAATATGCTTTTTTATGTAAATTTTCTAACAATTCCTCATCCTAGTTCTAATACATTTAGATCGTCAAATGATCCTTAATAGGATGAGACAACTACACCTCCTTTAGTTCAATTTCATCATTCTACATGGGTAAGAGAACAATTATTGATATGCATGGTTTCTATTGTTATTATTCATTTGATACCCTTCAACAAGAACCTAGCTATTTCCTACGAAGAAGCATTTACTAACCCTAGTAGGCAAAAGGCCATGTTTGAGGAATTACATGCCTTGGAGAAAAACAACATATGGGATCTTGTCAATTTGCCTCACAAAAATTTTGGGTTAGAAGTATATAAGTAGAAAAAAAATAAAACTATGGTCGATGATTTAGTGGACAGTAGTTGTAGCTATATGATGTTGGTCATTGCTTGAAATATATGTTAGGAAAAAATGTTCCTTGATAGCAATTCCAATAAAGATGTGCATATACACACATTTATAATAATTCTTGTTACAAATGATGCTATATATAATTGCAAACTTAAGTAACAAAGTATTTAAGATAGGCTGTTCTAAAATAATATAAAAGTTACTTTGCTTCTTTCATAAATGTTAAGAGATTATTAACAAACTATATATGATGTTTAAGTAACATAGACTCAAATTTTAAAGGTTGAAATATTTAAAATTTTTAAAAAATATATGATGAAAAGTAAAAGCAAGTTTTTTTTGCCCTTTTATTTTATTTCATTTTATTTTATTTTATTTTAAAAAAACCAGATTTTGTTCAGTTTGACAATGTCTAAAAAATAAAGCCAGGGTTTGTCTACCCTCTTAATCTACCTGGTAATTTCAATCTTTAGAAGACAATTCCATTTTATTGAACAACGCGTGAGTCTTCAGAAGTCAATTCTATTTTATTGGCCAATGTGTGGGGACAGTGGTCAGGAGACCTTGACTCGCGAAGACTAGGCCTGTGGCTATGCCTCGATGAGAATGGTAATTTCCTGGAGGCTCCCTTGGATCTCTCCTCCGCTCCCTCTTCTCTCTCTCTCTCTCTCTGTTTTACTCTGTTTCTCTCTGCTCTCCCTCTCTTTATCTCCCAGTTCCACGAAATTTCTCCGTGTTGCAGCCTTTACTTTTCTTGACTGATAAATAGCATTTTGAGTTAAGAACATGCATGTAACTTTCTATTTGCTTCGTTGAACATTCAATGGCAGCAACGGCGCCTACAAGGTGGCTGTACAAGTTGTCGTAGTTGTATATATATCGTTCACTCTGCCACTGCCGCGTTTGGATGCCGGAAAATTCCATTGAGCAGAAGGAAAACAGATTGAACCCATAAGAAACAGAGTGGTGCTGCTTGAACTGTGAGCCCGGGAAGCGCTTACCAGAGGTGGGTTTTTTTTTTTTTTTTTTTTTTATGTTTGTTTTCATTTTTTCATTAGGTTCTGATCAAAGCTGTTGTTTTACTCTTCCATATTTCTCAGCTACCATGCGGAAAGTTAAAATTTTGGTTTCGTGTTGTTTCGCCTTTGTTCATTTCTAGCTTGAATTGCGCATGCATGGCGGACTGTATGTGCTTTTATGCTTTAACTGAACCTAAGAGAACCACTTGTTGAGGTATTTTTATTGATCATTGGGTTCGAAGGCTTCTCTTTTTCCTTTCTTCAATCCTTAATTTTCTCAGCAACCGAACAGGGAGCCGTATTTGCTTTTATAATTTCTCGTTCGGGTTATTTTCCGGCTTGGATTTTACATTGAGGGGAGTTTGGTTTGCGAAATCAAAAAGATTTCTACGGAATCGGGAAAGGGATGCTTGCCCGGAATATTTTTGTTGGATTCGTGATGTTAGATTCCCAAGAATGTACGGAATGTCCTTTTAGATAATTTTCATGAGAAAGATTTAGTTTTACTTTATGAACTATAACCAAGTATGATGTAGAAATATAATTCATGTTATACTTTGCTCTATTTCAATTCACTTGAGGGAACTGACATTTGATGAAAGTACCTCCTCTTTCTTTTTGTTAATTTTGATCAAATATCTATTATGCAAAAACTACTTAATCTTCTTTATATAATTTGATTCATTTTTATGTTTAATTTAGTGATAGAAGTTTTATCGAGATGTTGGTGGTGGGTCTGCTAAACATTCTAATGAGGGCATGATGGTACTTGGTAGTAGGAGTTCTAAAAAAAGAAAAAAAGAAAAAAAAACATGGAAGCATAATAGGATTGGCCAAGAAGTGGGGCCTTGTCTGTTCCTCCCCACCAGCCAACCCCGACTAAAGAAAAAAGAGATTTTGTATGACGCCGAATGCTCGGTGATGCAGCCTCGTCCCAAACTCCTCTCCTTCCACTGCGATGGCTGAACTTCGGAGCCGACAACGGCCGAAACAGCCACTTGAAAAACCTTCTTGGTCTGGAGTTCACGCTTGCGACCGCCAGAGATTTCTTCCAAAACAGGTTGTGCGTTGGACTTGGATTCTAGAATTGAAAGATCGGCTAGCACTTCACTGACTTAAACCTCCTCTTTCTTCTCTCCATTGGTAAAAAGGTGCTGAGGCTTTGGGATCTTTTATGCTTCTCGCTCCTCTTTACTGGCGTAAGAGTTAGGCTTCAGAGGTTTCAAAGTGCACATCCCCATGACGCAAGCTAGAATCACAATCTAGGTGCTCGCATTCACGGCATTATTTGTAGAAGATCAAGTGAATAATCCAGAGTCTATAGATTCATAAGGTGGAGTGACTTCATGGAAACTAGCCCTTCTTCGTCTTTTCTTCAGAGAGAGAGAGAGAGAGAGAGAGAGAGAGGGAATGACTTCAGAAATGGAAGAACACTCACAAGAGAAGAGAGCCAAAGAGGTGAGCTAGAGATGCAAGCCAAGCTAGGCAAATGCCCTAGTGATGCTGCCCCATCCCCATCCGTGGCCCAGTCCAGTCAGTTGAATATTGGTATTTTAGTCTTTTTGAATCTTCAGCATATTCTAAGATATTGCAATTCAATCGTGGGTAAGGACAATATTAATAGGCAGGCCGGTTCAATCTAGTTAAGCCCAGTTCAGTCTTATAGGCCTTAGCCATAGAACCAAACACACCCTTAGTGACTCAATCCATTAAAGGGTCATAAATGTGTATATGACCTTTTCCTTCTTCCAACTACTAGGGTGAATGTACCTTTAATTTTTTGATTTAATGTGATATATTCCTTAAAGATACATGGATTAATGAGATCCCACGACTTCGGCCTATGTATTTTCATTATTCCAATGTGTCTTGAGAGACTATTCACTGACTAGTAAGGATAAATGACTTCGGTTATTATATCTTGCACATCTTAACTTTGGTCAATGTACCTATTACCTATTCATGAACTAAGATATAACTTATTAATTAATTATTTATAATAGATACACACACCCCATGTGATAATGAAGATTCCACACATATACATATAAAATCCAACATTGTCCCACTTGATCAAACGATTGCGTTGAGAATCATAGGCCTTTAATTTAAATTAAAATTCACAATATACTTAACTATACAAGTAACTAATATAAATCATAAAATTTTTATGACAATTATTTGACATAATTCCTTCTATGTATCATACGGTTAGCATTTATTTAGATAACTCATTTTCCCTAATTTATCCATTTCAATAATATGCACATACATAAATTACAAAACATTAGCTCGATCTGAAGAACGTACAACCTCATTATACATTCTACTATGCTAACACTTTAATAAATGGGTATGCTGTCATCATTTTGACACTAGTTTTCTCATTCAACACCTTTTATCTCTTATTCTTTCTCTAACAACAAGATCTCTCAACTCTATTTGTTTTGATTGAGTTAAACATGTTGTTTTAGAGAAGAAAAAATCACATAATAGTTTGATGGATCTTGAAATAGAACCCATTATTTGAAGTCTCGAAGTGAAATTCCTCAACCAAATTTCTTGGGAAGTTACCTCATGGCATGCTACAAATGCTATTTCCATTGTAGAAGAGGTTGTAGTTATAGGTAAGCATACAATCATTTGTTCCTTGGAGATACTGCTTTTTTTTTTTTCTGTAAATTTCTGGTGATCCATTCCTAAATTTCTTTAATTAACATTCTAATACAAAAATAATTATCTTTGCAAGTATATAAGTATGAGCATAACTCATGCTTCCAACAGCTAATGCATATGGAATATATTCCATTTGCTTTCATTCCACTTCACTGGCAAGACTTTGATTTTCAATTAATTTCTCTCCTTTCATGATAAGGACTATAAATGTTAAACCTTCAAGAACTTCTTTTTAATATAAGTCTTCGAAGATAGACCAATATTCTCGTAGACCTATCACGACATATTTCAATGCCTGACATAAATGAAACATCTTCCATTTCTTCCATTTCAACTTACAAATAAATCTTTTAGTTTCATGTAATAAACCAAGAGTATTATTAGTGAGCAGTATATCATCCACATATAAAATCAAAAATATTAACTTGCTAACATTGATCTTTAGATATATACATTCATCAACATCATTTACTTTAAAATTTATGGAAGTAATGGTATAAATTAATTAAGATACCATTGGTGGGAGCTTGCTTAAGTCTATATATGGATTTCTCTAAAGTTTCCATTATATGCTCTCGCACACCATAACCCCATCATATTTCTTAGTAGAAAAAGTTGCCGTTAGTGTACCTACTAATGCTTTGTTAGAAGTTTGATATTGTCTTCCAATAGATGCCAAATTTTCGCACACATTTCTGGTTGTTGAAATTAACTTGCAAATTTTTGGTTCTCATTGTCATAAGGCTTAATCTATTAGAATGCTCTCAGCTTTCATAAAGACTTGTCTCTGAAGCTTAACTAGAGTAATAGTTTGTAAACATGCCAGGACTCATAAATAAAACATAATGTGACATTTAATTATATTTATATTAAGCAATCCATTGTATCATCACATCCATTCCTTGGGTTAGATAATGGCATATCATTAATTCACTCTGTAATACTTTGAAACTTTTAATGCCATAATTTTTTTTTTTCAAAATAATTAAAGAAAAATATATAGTCAACCAGACATAAGAATTATATCAAATGTGGGGTGAGAATAAAAAATGCTCCAACTATTTTCTCAAGATTAGGAAGAATGAGAAAATTGTAGCTTTCACCAGTGATGCCCATAGCTTCGTCAAACCAGAGGTTAGACATGATAGGCTTGGTTATGGGTATCCACTATAAAACTGAAGCTTTTAGTTTTCTTTTATCTTGTTAGAATCATATTATTTGGATGGGCCGCTTTGGTGACAAATTCAATCAAAAGCACAATGGTTGATTACATATTTAGGTTGAATACATGAAAATAGCTCTTATGGGTTTATAAATGAACTTAAACCTACTTAGAAAATTTCCATGAGAAGGATCTTTTGAACTATAACCAAGTAAGGGTATATAAAAATAATTCATGATATACCTTGCACAATTTCCACCAAGACAAGTGATCTTTGATTCAAGTACCTTATCTTTTCTTCCATTTGTTTCGGTCAAGTATCAATTATGCGGAAAATACTTTGTCATCTCTACCCTTACTCACCCTTATGCTTGGTTTAGTTTGAAATTCTATCAAACTTGGTTGAATGGTAAGAGAGACCAAGAGCCCTTTATATAGTTCCATAAGTGAATCAATCCATCCAAGAATCATAAATATATATATGACTCTTTGATTTCTTTAATTTCTTTGATTTAATGTGATACATTCTTTAGTGTTACATAGATTAATGACATCCCATGACTTTGGCCAACGTATCTTCATTATTCCAATGTATCTTGGGTGACCATTCATTGATCAATAAGGATACATGACTTTGGTCGTTGTATCTTGCACAAAAATAAATATGGTACTTACTTTTGTCAATGTACCTATTACCTATTCATGAATTAAGATATAACTTAATTAATTATATATAGAGACACACACCCCATGTGATCAATTAAGATCACACACATGTGCAAATAAAAATCTGACATGTGATCATAAAGATCACACACATATACATGTAAAAATTTAACATGTCCATGTCAAAGATTGATTTAAAACACAAACATTTGAAGAAGATGGCTATTATACCTTGACCTCTATATGAACATATATGAAGAATAATCATATTTTAAGCACAAAAAGTTGGGGTGAATTTCATAAATATTCAAACTTTAGTTAGTTTCGAATTGGTTGCCTAACTTCAATTTGTAACATATAATGAACTTTAGACATTGTTTCAATGTCATCCAATGTGCAGCAATAGTCTCTCTTACTAATGAATGCTATGTTGATGTCTTGATAATCATCCTACTAAGCTCTTTTGTTCCACTCACATTCATTTACCACTTCATTACTTTTTTTTTTTTTTCCAATCATATTGGGGTTAGAGATTAGGATTTTTCTAGTAAAATCAAGAATAGCGATGCTTTTGATGGATTTTTTTAATTTTTATTGCCATAAGGGTTGTCCAAGATGGCTTAGTGGGATGCTAGGAGAGTTATCCATCAATTACAAGAGATGATGGTTGCACATTGGATAAGATTGAAACAATGTGCAAAATTCAGTGCATAATGTATTGCAAATGGAAGCTTAGAGACCACTTTGAAACTTCTAGTAAAGTTCAAACCATTTAAGAAATTTACTCCAAAAATCTATGAAGAATTTGTACCTATGCCCTAAAATTTCAACCATCATAAATTGGAAAATCAGCACTAGCTTATAATCTAATTAACTGAAATAATTGAGGGTAATATAGTCTCAAAATTTCAACTGTTGTATGTTACTATAACATATAATATAAAATACTATTTTTTGATGAATTTCTACTTTTTTTTTATAATAATTTATTTTAAAGACATAATAATAATGTCTTAATGTCCGACTAGCCAAAATCATAAGGGCACTTTAGTCCAAAAAATAGAATTCCTATGGGAATGAGATTCTATGAGACTTACCTATGGCAGAGACTAGGAATGAGATTCTTGTGTTTTAGTGGGATTTAATATTTTGTTTCTAAGAAATGTGAGATTATGCCAAATCAGATTCCATCCCCAAAACAACCATGGGATGTGATGCCATACATTTCACATTTTCAAAAATGTTGAACGATGTTGTGGACCAAATGCCTCCTAAGGATAAGCTTTTAGTAGTATCCCTATTTTCATGAAAAGAACTGTTTGAAGGTGAATCTTGCGGTTGCAAATTTCATAATTGTTTACTTATTGTGGTCTATGTGAGGTTTTATTTTCTGTTTTTTTTAATAAATATTTGACATTGTCATATTTATTTCCATACCAGTTTTTACTTTTCTTTTTCATTCAAATTTGCTTTTACCTGCCTTTGCAGTTGTGGTTCCATTTTCAGATTTACAAAGAATTACAAAAGTACCACATTATTTTCCAGTTTTTCAACATTTGTACAAAAAATATGAAAAATAATAAATTTTCAATTTTTTTTTTCACAAATGTTGAAAACTGAAAAATAAGGCGATGTTTTTGTAATTTATTTTAAATTAGAAACTAGAAATGGGAAAGAAACTCGTTTTTCACAAGTGAATATGCCCTTAGATTTTATTGGATCACTTGTGAA
Source organism: Malania oleifera (assembly GCF_029873635.1). NCBI lineage: Eukaryota > Viridiplantae > Streptophyta > Magnoliopsida > Santalales > Ximeniaceae > Malania > Malania oleifera. Next base: position 55,860,712 of record NC_080426.1, read on the forward strand.
TTGTCCCATATATCAAAGTGAGTGAGGTGGAGAGGTTTACATACATGGTGGGCCCAACAGCCCTTAACATAATGGCTTAAGCAATTGGGCTAACTTGGTACTCATCCATGTATATTAAACCTCCACACTCCTTTGCCAACAAGTGGTATGAGAGCCAATAATTTGTGATTAGGTGGATGGTACCACAAATAGAGGTATAAGATCTTATCCTCCCAAGATGGGAGATCGCTTCTGCTCAGGGTAGGGTGATTGAAACTCACAAATAAGGGAATGAGTGTTTGAATATCACTTGTGATTGGAAATTATTGTTTGAAATTTCATTTGTAAATTAGAGTGAAGAGATGCTGTGGAGCCGGACTTACATCTTGAAGGCCTAAATTTAGGCTACTTAATTTAGTTGTTATTTTAGCCTTGATTTGATTTGATTTTGTTTTGGGATTTTATGAGTTGACTAAAAGTTTAGTGTGTTGTCTTGAAGGCTTGATTTTAGGCTTAACTCTAGACCCAATTTTATTAAATTTATTCTTGATTTCAGGGTTTTGAGGGCTACAAAAAGCCTTGTAATATTGTTGGCTATACCCACTATTTTTTGATTAATTGAAAGTTCAATTTTTCTTCTATCCTTCCTCACAGGACCCTTACAATTGATCTGGGACAGGATGAACCGTTAAGTGTCAATACTTTAAACCCCCTATGCTTTCATTTTATGTTAGTTGGTATCAGAGCAGGCTTACCTTGACTGATGGCAAATGATGGAAGAGGAATTAGTAACTCTGCAATGAAGCTCTTAGAAGAGTTGAGTTCATGGAGTATGTGCAGCGGAATGAGCATGTTGCAGGATCTACAAGCTGCAATAGAATGACTCACATAGGTCCTAATAAACCCCCAACAAACCCTGCGCAGCACGCTCACATGGGTGCTGAGGGACGTTGATGGGCTGAACCAAGCCCTCAGCCACCATGAAAACAGTGCATAGTTAACGATGACTCGTATGAGGAGGAAGTAGTGAATAATTTCTGTCTAGTTGAACAAGGTCGAATTTCCCTACATATCCTCTAAACTTTAGATGAAGCATATAACTTGACTTTCAAAGTAGAGGTGCAGTCGGAGAGGATTTCCTCAAACTCAGTGTATGAGCAAGTCAGTTCCTGAGTCAACTCATGGTGTAGCCAGCACAGCCAGTAAAGAAAGGCAAGTTGTAGAAGCCCAACTTAAACCAAATATTGCTGGAACTGGGAGGGAAACAATAATAGGCCTAAGGCTGGAAGAATGAAAACAAGCACAGGGAATGAGGGAATTCTTAATGCCAAGCCAATTCCTAACAAGTAAAAGAGTATTGTGTTGATCCGACCAGTGTCCAAATAAAGATAGGGGAAGCGATTGGAGTTAGGTCAATGTTGTAAAGTGTGAACAACCCAACCCAAAGATGATGCTGAGTGTGATGATGAATGGCCAGAATTGTATATTAATCCAAATGATGTGCAGGATGACGAGTGAAAATCTTATTCCATTATATATTGATACAAATGATGTGTAGGATGAGGAAATAGAATCTTATTCCTTCATAGTTAGGAGATTGATGTTAGTCAAACCCAAGCCCAATGAGACAAAGGAATTCCAACTCGAAACATTTTTGGACTTGTATAATGTCATTATAGATAGTGGGAGCAATGAGAGTATTGTGTCCAAAGACACAGTTAGAAATTTGCAGTTGCCAACTAAGAAGCATCCAAACTCATATAAGAGTGGTTGGATTAAGGCAGTTGGTGAGATTAAAGTAAGCAAGTGATGCTTAATTTCTTTTTCTATTCGGAAGTATCGAGATAAGGTTTTGTGTGTCATGTAAGATCACTTACTCTTAGTTAGGCCATGTCAGTTGATGTGAATGCTGCTACTCACAAAGGTAAGGATAAAGTCTATCAGTTTCTAAATGACAGGAAAAGAGTTACAATTGACCCTTTGACTGATCGCCCAAAGCTACCAAAGCCAAGGGTAAGTGGAATTCTTGACCGTCTCAAGCCCAGTGTCCTGTGTAAGATGTAAAGCAGGTCCCAGTGAGTTACACTCTGGCAGTAAAAGACCCCAATAAAAGTACAAACTACAAAGTTTACTAGAGGAGTTCAAGGAAGTAATCTGCACGACCACCACCTATGTGGAATATACAATTCCACATCAACTTTGTTCTGGTCCTCTGAACTTGCCACACTACTGTATGAGCCCATAAGAGTACATCATTACAGGAGATTTTGGAGGGCCTACTGCTAAGGGAAGATTCAAGAGAGCATGAGCCCTTGTGTAATGCCTGCATTGTTACCCTAAAGAAGGATGGTAACTGGTGAATGTGTGTCGATAGCAGGGGAATAAAAAAAAAAATCATACTAACATATTGATTTCCTATTTGGTGCTTGGAAACCTGATTAGATGTGTTGGCAGGTTTGGTAGTATTTGAAATTGACTCACAGAGGGGCCTTCACCTAAATTAATGTGAAAGAGATGAGTGGAAGACAATATTAGATAGCAGGGGAATAAAAAAAAAAATCATAGTAACATATTGATTTCCTATTTGGTGCTTGGAAAACTGATTAGATGTGTTGGCAGGTTTGGTAGTATTTGAAATTGACTCACAGAATGGCCTTCACCTAAATTCATGTGAAAGAGATGAGTGGAAGACAATATTCAGAACCAAGGAGGGTCTGTGCGAGTGGTTGATGATGCACTTCATACTGTCGAATGAGCCTAGCACCTTTGTGCGCTCAGGGATCAGTTTCTTAGACGATTCATTAGGAATATATTTTTTTTGTAGTTTATTTTAATAATGTTCTGATTTATAGTTGAAGTGAAGATAATCATTTGCATCACTTAAGGTGCATATTAACTGTATAGGAGAATAAGAAAGTTAATGTAAAGGAGTGTAGCTTTATGAAATTTCAAAAGAAAATAAGGGTAGATGATATTGTTGATAGATTCAAATGTCAATAGCTGTGGGGTTCACACAATAAGAAGGCATTAATTATTTTGACACTCCTATTGCTAGAAGTTCCACTCCTAAATTATTAATTGTTTAGCTTCAATTTATAAATTAGTTAGTTAGTAAATGGGTATTAAAACAACATTTGCAAATGGAGAACTAAATGAGGAAATATGATTGCAACAACTTGAAGGTTTTTTCATACCTAGATAAGAATAAATAGTATGTAAAGATCCTTATACAATTTAAAACAACTTTAAATAGTGGCATAAAAAATTTGAGAAAGTAGTTATTTCTAATAAATTTAGAATTCAATCATATTCACCAAATTGATGTTAAAACAAAATTTTTCAATAGAGACTTAGATAAAATATATTTGCAACAGCTTGAAGGTATTTGCATGCTTGGACAAGGACAATAAATTATGTAAATTAATTAGATCCTTGTATAGTTTGCGACAAGCTTCAACCAGTTGCATGAAAAAATAGGGAATGTAGTTTTGTCCGACAGATTTAGAATTCATAAATTACATAAATGTGTATGTCACATGTTTATTAATAATAGAGGTGTGATAATTGTATGTCACATGTTTAATCATAATAGAGGTGTGATAATTTGTTTGTATTTTGATGTTTGATTGAGATTCAGAATATGTAGAAAATACTGAGAAATTCTCATTATCTAATTTTGATATGGAAGATATGAATGTCTTTGATTTTCTAAATTATTTTGGGTATTTGAACCATAAGTGACAATGGCTCAATTTTTTCTCAAACTCACCATATAGCATGGTCTTAAATTTCCACGAAATTGTCGAAATTTCCGTCGAAATTTACGATTTCCGTCACCCTCGAAATCGAAATGGCAATCAATTTCCGTATTGCATAATTTCCGTTGAAATCTCAACGAATCATCCGAAATTTATTGAAATCTCCAAATTTTAGCGAAACTTGTCGAAATTTTAACTATACGCTGAAATTTTGTCAAATTTCAAATGAGAAATTTAGGAGTGAATTGAAATTTCAATCTTAATTTATTTTATCGAAACAAAAGATTATTACAAGTTCTTTTGAAATTATTACGGTAACATTTTATTTAACCATTCATGTCTAAATTATCATTATTTGTATAATAAATAATATTAAAATGATTTATGAATTTCATTTGTATTAACTGAATATGTTTAATGTATATTATCTTACAAATATGTTTAATGCACATACTATTTCACAACTTTTCCACCTCATACAAAACATAGATGTATTTAATTTGTAATATATTAGTCCTAAAACTTATATTATCATGTTTTTTAACCATTTCTAAAGTTTCACAAAGAATTTCATGCTTCACTACTAATTTCCGTTATATTTTCAAATCGAAATCGAAATTGTCATCGAAATGGAAATTTCCGTCGAAATTTCCGTACTTTTGGAGCTTCAAAATTTGAGTTGAAATCGAAATTTAAGACCTTGCCATATAGGGAAGATGCTCAAATTTTTTTAGCATTTTAATTGCAATACAATTAATACTCTGTTTGACTCTAGTGTAAAATTATGTAAAAATATTGATAGACTAGTTGGAGTATACTAGAGTTATTAGATGTCTTATGTGTGTCATGATGAGTACTAGCTTTGATGTTTTATGTCTAGTTGGCAAATTTTGTTGTTATTCTAGCTATCTAAATAAATATAACAATAACAACAACAAGCCTGAAGTCCCACTAAGTGGGGTAGGCTACATGAATCCTTTTTTGCTAATTCACTCGATTGAGAGCATTTTTCTCTACTAGATTAATTAGATCCTCTCTCACTATCTCATCCAAGTTTTTTTAGGCCTACACCTACCCCTTTTCATGCCAAAAGCAGTAATTAATTCACTCGTCCTCATAGGTGCTCTACTAGGGCTACATTTCAAATACCCAAACCATCTAAACCGTCCCTTCCTTATCTTGTCTTCAATTGGTGCTATGCCTAAATTATTACGTATATGCTCATTCCTTAGTTTATATTTTAATGTTATACCACTCATCCACCTTAATATTGCATTTTGATAACTTCTACTTTTTGTATATGTTGTTTCTTAGTTGCCCAACATGCTAAACCATATAGGTGCAGTTCAAAACAACTATTCCCTAGACGGAAGGTATTCTTGATTATATACATTCTGATGTTTGGGGGCCGGAGGGAGTAGCATCACGGGGTGGACATGTGTATTTTATGAGTTTTATTGACGATTACTTAGGTAAGGTCTCAGTGTACTTCATGCGGCACAAGTTAGATACGTTTGCTAGGTTTAAGTTGTGGAAAGTTAAAGTGGAAAACCAAACCGGGAGGAGAATTAAATGCCTCAAGTTAGACAATGGGACCGAGTACGCTGATTCTAGGTTCATGGAGTTCTGTGAGCAGCAGGGCATTAGGGGACATTTCACTGTTCGTCGGACACCTCAACAAAATGGTGTGGTTGAAAGGATGAACTGAACTCTAGTTGAGAGAGCTCAGTGTCTCAGGCTGATTGCAGGGCTAACGAAGAACTTCTGGGTCGAGGCAGTTAGTATGATTTGTTTCTTAGTAAATTGATCGCCAAGGGCATCACTAAAGGGGAAAGTGGCTGAGGAGGTATGGACAGGTAATGCGGTAGACTACTCCAGCTTGAGGGTATTTGGATGTCTAGCCTATGTAATATCTAGTGAGGAGAGATCGAAACTTGACGTAAAGTCTAAACGTTGCATTTTTCTGGAGTATCAGAAAGGTGTGAAGGGGTTCAAGTTATGGGATCCGATGACAAACAAGGTGGTGATTAGTAGAGATGTAGTTTTCGATGAGAAATTTATGGTGAAGCGTACTCAAGAAGTTGGTGAATAGAAACAGAAGTCAGAAAACTGGAGCAGAGATGAGCATGTTGTGCAGGTGGAGTTAGAAACTTAGGGCAATGATCTTGGTCCCCCAGTTGTAGGGAGTTCTAGCTCGAGAAATCAGCAAGTTGACAGCGTTCCTATATGGAGATCTAGGCGCACTATCAAACCACCGCCTAGGTATGGATTTGATGATCTGGTATCTTATGCTTTCATTACTAGCTGCAAAAATCCAACTACTTTTCAAGGGGTAGTACACAGCCAGGAGAAAAGTAGGTGGATGAGTGCTATGATTGAGGAAATGGAGTCATTACATAAGAATCAAACTTGAGATTTGGTGGAGCTTCCAGATAGGAAGAAAGTGATAGGCTGCAAATGGGTATATAGGAAGAATGAAGCAATTTCAGAAAAGAAAGGAGATAAATTCAAGGCACAGTTAGTAGCAAAAGGGTACTCACAGAAGAAAGGAGTAGATTATGATGAAATCTTCTCACCCGTGGTCCGACACACTTCCATTAGGGTAGTGTTGGGATTAGTAGCTCATTATGACTTACATTTGGAACAAATGGACGTGAAGACAAAATTTCTCCATGGTGACTTAGAGGAGCATATCTACATGGTACAGTAAGAGGGATTCAGTCAACTCGGGCAAGAGCATTTAGTTTGCAAATTGAAGAAGTCTCTTTTTGGGCTGATTAGTCTCTAAGGCAATGGTACAAATGGTTTGATTCATATATGATCCGGATAGCTACAAGAGGTGTGAGTATGATTGCTGCGTATATGTGAAAGATCTTGATGATGGCTCTCTTATTTTCTTATTGCTATATGTTGATGACATGCTAATTGCTGCAAAGGACATAACTGAGGTAAATTAGTTAAAGATTCTGTTACATAAAGAGTTCGACATGAAGGATCTTGATGCAGTCAAAAAGATACTTGGGATGGAGATTCGCTGGGACAAAATTGCAGGGAGGTTGTGGTTATCTCAGGGTGGTTATGTGAAGAAGGTGTCGGAAAGGTTTAGCATGTCTGATGCAAAATCGGTATGTACACCTTTAGCGAATCACTTTAAATTGTCTATTGTTGAATGCCCATGGACAGATGATGATATTCAGGACATGTCAAAGGTCCCCTATGCTAGTGCTATGGGGAGTTTAATGTATGTCATGGTATGTACAAGACCTGACTTAGCACATGCAGTAAGTGTGGTGAGTAAGTTTCTTTCTAATCCAGGTAGACAACATTGGGAAGCCGTCAAGTAGATTTTCAGATACTTACGGGATACTTCTAATTATGGCATCATGTTCGGCAAGTAACAGAATAGTCCATCAATTGTGGGGTTTGATAATGCTAATTATGCAGGGGATATGGATAACAAAAGGTCTACAACGGGTTATGTATTCATCCTTGTGGGAGAACCTATTTGTAGGAGGTCCATGGTACCATCCCTGGTGACATTATCTACAATTGAGTCTGAATACATGGCAGTCGCCGAAGCTGCACAAGAATCGTTATGGCTTACTGGTTTAGTCAAGGAGCTGGGTATTCAGTAAGGTGGAGTTGTACTGCGTTGTGACAGTCAGAGTGCCATCTATTGCTTGGACTTGCTTCATGTCTCCAGTTGCTAAAAGGGAGACAGTCCCAACCTAATGTCCCAAGGTCAAGGTGGAGCATCGGGCTATGTTTTCGATATCTCCTAAGGGGCGTATACTCTCCAAAGTGGAGATTGTTGTGATATGTGGCTCATATACTGAATGAGATGCATATAAAAGGAGAGAACATAGTGAAAAATCTAAGTGCTGAGGAGCAGCAAGGAAATCGTCGACGACTCTGACCGTCGACGATTTGGCACCAATTTCAGACAATTTCCATTTTGTTTGAAACCGTCGATAGTTTGGCTCGGGAACCCAACGCAGATTTTTGAATTTTGAAAGAGGGACGTTAAGTTGGTTAGGGTTTGGAGAGAAAGTCTATGGGAACTTTCTATATACATTGTTCTTGATGTATTTGTGATGTTGAAAACATTGTAAGTGTCTTTGACACCAGATAGTAAGAAATCTTTGCTGATTGCTCCCGTAGATGTAGGCATTGCCGAACCACGCAATTCCTTGTGTTGTTTCTATTGCTTTCATACATACTGCGTGGTTGTGTTCTGTAATTGTACTTTTATTGATTGTTGCATTTGATTGATTCAATATTCCGCTGTGCAAATACAATTTATACAACAATACTTTGTTACATTTGTTGACGACTACTTTAGGATGACATGGTTGTATTTTATGGAAGAATAGTTCAAGTTATTGAATACCTTTTTGTGCCTTTTGTTCTTAAATAAGGACTCATTTTGATATGCTAGTTAGGATACATTGTAGTGATAATGCTAAGGAGTACTTTCACTACTTATATGACTAATTGGTATAATCCATCAATCATCTTGAGCCCACATTCCACAAGAAAATGGAGTTAGGGAGCGAATAAATAGACACATTCTTAAAGTCACTGATACCTTATTGCATCAAATGAATGTCCCCAAAGTCTTTTGGAGTTGTGCCATTCTTACAACTTTCTATCTTATCAAAAACGCCATCCCATATCCTTGATGGTAAAATTCCATATTTAGTTATCTTTCCAAAGGATCCTTTTTTCTCACTTTCTCCTTGTATATTTGGTTGTGTCCTTTGTCCATTAGTTAATTCTGGGAATGACAAATTGGATTCTCGTACGATAAAATGTATTTTTTTTTGGGCTATTCCCATACTCAAAAGGGATATCGATGGTATAGCCCTACTTTGCATTAATTATTTATCTATGCTGATGTCACTATACTATTTTGATTCCTCGAGTTCTGTTGACGTTGATGAATTCATTCCTTTACCTAGCCTTCTAGACCCTAGCCTTCTAGACCCTAGCCTATTATCTTTGCCCAATCATCTTATATCTTCATCCATTTTTGAGTCCTCATTGCTTGAAGCATCCCAATTTTCAAGTGTACACACACCGTTTAAGGAAGGAGAGCCTCCTCCAACTTCTAATTTTATGCCTCTAGTTCTCTTACCAGATGATCCTATTTCTTGAGATATTGGTCTTCTTATTGTTGTTCAAAAAGGTAAACACATTGGTTCCCAACATCCACTCTCAAATTTTGTTTGTTATGATTTCTTGTTTCCTTCATACTATTGTTTTCTTAGTACTTTGTCTTTTGTTGCTCTTCCAAAATCTACTTTTGAAGCTTAATCTCATTTTGAAGAGATGCATGCCTTACAGGATAATGACACTTGGGAGCTAGTAGCTCTTCCTCCTCATAAGTCTGTGTTGGTTGTTACTGGGCATATACTATGAACGTCAATCCAAATGGTTCCATGGTACATTTTTAGGTCCATTTTGTTCCTAAGGGGTGCACTCAAGTGTATGGTTTGAATTATTCTACCACTTTCTCCTCGATTGCCAAACTTGCCTTTGTTCATTTGTTTATCTCCTTAGGCACCACATGCCATTGGCTTTTATATTAGTTAGATATGAAGAATGTCTTCTTATAAGGTGATCTTCAAGAGGAGGTCTATATAGAGCAACCATCTGAGTTTATTGCTCAGGAGGAGTCAAATTTAGTATGTCATCTTAAAAGATCCTTGTATGGTCTCAAAAAGCCTCCTAGAGCATTGTTTGGTTGATTCAAGGCCCTAGTACTTGAGTTTTTTCTTGAGCGTGCGCAATAGATCACTTTATATTTTATCATTATGCTTCTAGTAGGATTCCGCTCATTGTAAATGTGGATGGTATCGTGATTACTAGTGATGATGATTGAGGCATCCAAGGTCTTAAGCATTTACTACAGCTAAGATTTATATCAAAGATTTGGGACCATGGAATAACTTCTTGGGTATAGAAGTATCCATATTTTGTGTGGAAGTAATTGAACCATTTTGTCAAAGAGGAAGTATGTTATTTATTTTTTATATGAGACTAGGTCCACTAGGATGTTGGGATATGAACCTATTGATACACACATGGATACTAACGAAGTTGGTGCCATATATGGGTGATTAGTTGCCTGACCTTGGCTTATATCCGAGACTTGTAGGAAAGTTGAATTATGTCACAGTTGTTAAGCTGAAATGGAAATAGAGAAAATTTGGAAATAGAGAAAATGGAAACGCCTTGAAGAGGATGAGCTGCAGCGAAGGAGAATGATAATATCGCGTGCCAAATTCATTCCATCAAAAACACAATTATCACGTGCTAAAATAATCCATTAAATACCACGTGCTTATTATCCCATTAGAATGTCCTTTCCTTCTATATTTATCCTATGTATTTATAAATAAGAACATTTGTGTTGTGTGTTGAGTTGAGTGTGTGTCTCCTCCTTTTGTTTTCTCTCAGGTTATAGTATATTCGGTGTGCTCCGTGGACGTAGGTTAGATTAGACCGAATCACATAAATCTGGTGTTCTTATTTTGTGTGTTTATTTTGCTTGTGTGTGTGATTATTGTTCCTAGATCCCTAACAACAGTTACTTTTGCAACAAATGTTGTGAGCTCGTTTCTTGATTCTCAAAGAACAAGTCACCAAGATATAATAATTTGCATCTTGAGATATTTTAAAGGTGTATATGAAAGGTCTCTTATATCAAGATTGGTGTCACACTTATACTCGGGGGTATATACATGCAGAGTGGGTTGTGTTGCCTTCAAAGATCCATAACCAAGTACTGTATTTTTGTTTATGGTAACTTTGTTTCCTGGAAGAGTAAGAAACAAACTGTGGTGACCTGGGCAAGTGTTGAGTTAGAGTATAGGGCCATGCATGACTTACACTTTATGTGAACTTGTTTGGAAGAACCCGGTTTGCTGCATTCTCATTCTATGGAGTTGATGTGTGATAATTGAGCTGCTATTCATATTGCCTCCAACCAAGTCTTCCATGAGCTGACAAAATACATTGAAGTTATACCTTGTTCAAGAGAAGCTTGTATAGAAGCTTGTTACAAGCATTTATGTGAAATTTGAACTCCAATTTGCTAATTTATTCACTAAAACCTTGGGGGTCGCTCGAGTTAAATTCATTTGTAACAAGCTAGGAGCATATAATATCTATGCTCCATCTTGAGGGGAAGTGTGGTAGATTATTTTGTCATTTAGCATTATTAATGTGTTATTGTTATGTTTGTAAGTGTGAGTTAGTACAGGTATTATTGTCATTGTTATGCACTTGATATCTATTAAATATAGAGGAAGAGGCCTATTTTTGTGATAAGATCTTCTAATTTATCAAATACTTCAAAAATTAAAGGGACCATCTAGGCTAGGTAGATGAATTTGAATGGACTTAATAGATTATTCAAAAGGCACGTGAAATGTAATCCAAGGCATGTTAGGCATGGTGATAATGCCCTCAAATGTTAGACAATTAGGCTTGCTTCGAAGGATATAGCTTCCTCTCTTCCTCGCAAGGGGAAGTGGTTGAAAGATACAAGTAAGGTGGAAATTGGAATAAATTTCACTCATGAATAGTCCCACATCTTTTGAAAGTGAGGAGGGAGGCTTATGTTGACGAAAACAGTAAGATCTAAGGGATTAAGTTTTTGGATCAAGTTTGTGTTCATCCATGTATGTCGAGCTCACATGCAATGACTTTTACAAGCCCTGAAAAGTTGTATCAAAGCTGATGATTCATGAATTGTTGAGTGGCAACATAAGAAGAGATGTTAAAGCTAATTCTTGTGACATGCTAATAGTTGAAGGACTAAGATTGATTAGGCTAATAAGGATCCTCTGGACTAGTTAGATGAATCCAAATAAGATTAGGACATGGATGTTGGATCAGTCATGTGAAAATGCAATCCGAGACAAGTAAGGCCTATTGTTAAGGCCCACTAGAGAAATTGTTGGAGAATTAGGATTGCTCCTAATAGGGAGATAGCTTCCACTTGAAGGGGTGATTCAAACTCAAATGTGATGAGGAGATTGTTGGAAATTCCATTTGTAAGTTGTCTTACATCATATAAGAGTGGAGAGGAGGAGAGGCAAATATATACGGGTGAGCCCAACACGTAAAGGAGTAAGCTTTGGGGTACTCCTTGGTCAAGTTGCTGCTCATCCATGTATATCAAGGAGCTTGAGAACAAGAATTCTCCTATGCCCAACAAGTGGTACCAGAACTCATGGTTCATGATTGGGCAAGTGGTGATATAAATAGTGGTGTAAGTGCTAATTCTCATTACTAACAGTTGGAGGACTGAATGTATGATTGAGACGTGTAAGGATCATCCAGCTCACGTTAAGACATGGGAGCTTTTAGATTAAGTTGGTGCTCATCTATGTATATAAAGCTTGTTCATGAACGCTCTTCCATGACCCAGCCAATTTTCCTTATGAGAAGTAGAAAATGCAGTTGGTGTGATCGGATGAATTGGATTTGGACTGAACTATGTTTTACATGGATAAACCATTCATACTGAAATATATTTGTTTTTTCTAATTAAAGAGTAGCTGTTTATTGCGTCTACACTGTTGAATCAACCTTGTTGATGATAGCTAATCAAAATCAATAAAGGAAACATGTGCTTTATATAATTAGGCTGTATGTATCTAATATAGGGCTGTATGTTTCATGTGTATATTCCCCCTTTTTTTTCTTGGGTTTCTTTATGGGGGGTGGATTATTTAATCCAAATTTAAAGCTAAAGATCAGAATTTTGCAGGGCCTTGATTTTTAGCAGGCGAAAAACAAAGTGCATCCAATTTAAAGGTCTGACTCCACTTATTGGGCAGTTGGACAGTGCACAGAAAATAAGCAGGATTTATGGATAAATCTGTAAGGTTAGTTTCTCTGAGGTCTACAATCTTACATTGCTGCTAGTGTTGCTTTATTTTACTGATATTATCCTACATTTAACTCAGTTTGATCTATTAATCTGTCTTCTATTCTCCTGTATATGCATAAGGGTTTTTTTCCTCATAAAAAGATGAAATGGTTCAGTAACTTCTTAAACAGGTAGGCTATTGTTGGGTAGTGTCTAGCCCATGTAGTGGGACCTGCATCCCCTTGCAACATATACTTTTTTTTTTTTTTGAAAAAATAGAGAGAAAATATAAGAAGTCAAAATGGTTAGTGCGATTGCATGGAAACTTGCCACATGTAATATTCGTAGTTTGTTTGAGTGGATATTTTCTTGGGTGAGAGAATCAAAGGATCATATTTGTCTTGCATTTTTTTAGGGTGTATTGATTGCACAAGGAGTAAATCAATTTCTTGGGCTTGGTATGTTTTTTTGTGTCACCCCAAAACTACTGATAGTCAATGTTGTTGGCAGGCATTAGATATTAGTGCTTAACTTCTCACGAAGGGTTGTTGCACAATGGACTTATATAATTATTAACTCAATCTGAGTTTGAAGGATACTTTGTAATATAAATGAGGTCATTTTATGTAATATAAATAATGTCCTAAAATGACTCATGTAGTTTCTAGGTATTAAAATTGCAAATATAAATGTAATATTAGAACCCTTAAATTCTGTTTGCTTATGGAACAGTTTGAAATCTGCTTAATTATTTGTGTCCTTAGTAGCACAACTATGAAAACTTCTGCCATGTATTACGATGGAACATTAATGAGAAACTTCCACCTAAATATTCTGTTTTCTAGATTTCCTTTGTTGATTTATTTTCAATGGAAAATGCTATCTTGGTTTATCCATTTGAATTATGTGGCAGCTGGCGTAGAATTAAAAATATGGACTAATGATGGTCTATTTTTTTTATTTTATTGTAAGATAAAAGAAAGAAAGTTCCACTTCATGTAAAATGGATCAGATTGAGGCAATCGTAATTTTTGGCATTATCTATTATTTTGAATAATTATAAGAAATTTATATCTGGATGAGGGGACAAGTTCAAGCCTATGCTATCTGCCTTGAGTAGTCTTCATTGAAGAAGGAAAAGTAAATGAAGGTAAAATATTGCTGTGTTAGGACCGGAGGAGCCTATAGGTGGGCTTGATACACATGGGTGACACCAACTTGACCCAAAAGTTTAAACCTATACGGTCTTGGGCCCAACCTTGTATATAAGCACCTATCATCCACTCAAATTTTCCAATCTGGGACAAGCTCACAAGTGAAATTCTCAAAAATCTCCCCCCTCACTTGTGACTTGTGAGTTCCAACCGCTCCCCCTTGAACGGAAACCATCTCCCTTATGGGAGTAAGCCCAATTCCCCAACAGTTGCTCAAGTGGGTCTTACCATTGGCGCCTTACGTGCCTCAGATTGCATTTCACATGCCTCCAAACCGATCCTACCTCCCACGTCTTGACCTTATTTGAATCCATCCTAGGCTTGGATGATCCTTATTGGTCTCGGTCACACACTTGGTCCTCCAACTGTTAGTACATTAGGAGAATTAGCTTCACGTCTCTCGACTTTTATGATGTCGCTGACCTAGAGTTACAAACCGTCGGCTCTGATACCGCTTGTTAGGACCGGAAGAGCCTATGGGTGGGCTTGATACACATGGGTGAACACTAACTTGATCCAAAAGTTTAAGCCTATTGGATCTTGGGCCCAACCATGTATATAAGCACCCATCATCCACTCAAATTTTTCAATGTGGGACAAGCTCACGAGTGGAATTCTCAACATAGTGGTTCTATAGTTTTTTTTTTTAAATTGCAATTGAATTTTATTTTCTAGTTGATCATCTGAATTCCTTGGGCATTTTTCAACAGGATCATGGGCATTGTCTTGTGGACACTGCCTTATTTACTACTAAAAAGTAAATTCCTTGGGCGTTTTCTGTGCATTGTTTGCATTGTTTACTACTAAAGAGGTTGAGCTCAAAATGGCGATGGTAGTAATACAATTTACAATTTTGATATATTCTTTTCTTTTTGGAAAAAAAGGGCATAACATGCAAAAGAATTTGCAAGAATTGGTAACATTCATGACAATATTGAAAATATTCATATTAAAGTAACAGGATTTTTGAAATCTTAGCCGTGAAATAGCCTATGAAATTCTTTCCTTAGTTTACTTGATAATCTTAGCCATTTAAGAAAGTAACAGGATTTTTGAATGTTTATTATAAGTATTGGGAAGCAGCCACGACATGAGATTTTCTATTATCTTGGAAAATTTAGGCAAAGATATTGCCAACCATGGCACACATGAAAAGTATAGCACCGAGAATTTAAAAGAAACACCTTTCGTTGAAGTTTTTCAATATTTATCATAATTATAGGCAGTGTTTATTCAATTTGTATCCATATATGTATCATCATCTTGTATTCGTATATGATGTCATGAATTTCTACTTCTGTATAAGTGTAAGTAAATTTTATGTTATTTTGAAGTGACTCAACATGACTGCACGTTCAAATGAACAGCTATTTAAGAATTTCTATCTTTTAATCTCGGTAATGATCATTTATCATTCACAGAACCTATAATCAGAAATACATACCGTCTATTTGTACTTAAACAGAGAGAGATCATGCCAATTGAGGCATTCTGCTTAGGTGATTTGACCAAGTGTGAAGAAATTCAGAATGTGAAATAACATAAAGGAAGAGAAGAAGAGAGGAAGAGAAATGTATATCTTATATATCTCGGTATGAATATTACAATGCACTATAAGGGTATTTATACACAGATTTACACACAAATTACTTAAATCAAATCCAAATCACTACAAATCAGCCCATGTCTGGTGAGTATTCCTTTTGTGTTATTTTGACCAATTCAAAGCATGATTTCTTGCATTTATTTGCTTCCAGTGAATTTGCCTTTGTCCGGGCAATTTCCTTAACACTCCCCCTCAAGTTGGAGTAGATATTTAATGACACCCAATTTGTCAAGTAAGAGGTAGAATTATTTTGGTCCCAGTGCTTTGGTAAATAGATCTGTGGGCCGCTGACTTGTGGGTATGTGGACAGTTTGAATAACTTGAGTTTGGACTTTCTCTTGAATGATATTACAATCAATTTCTATATGCTTTGTTCGCTCATGAAATGCTGGGTTTGATGCAATATGAATAGCTGCTTTGTTGTCACAATGTAGCTTGACTGGTTGTGGATGTGCTATCTGGAGATCCGTCAGAAGTTGCTTTAATCAAGTGACTTCACAACAGGTTGATGCCATAGATCAGTACTCTACTTTAGTAGGTTCTTTCTTTCTGAAAACCCACTTACAACCAATCAGCTTCCTGTCCTTGGGCTTCTGAACCAACACACAAGTGTTATTCTTATGAAGAGACTCCATCTCCTCAACCATGGCTCCAAGACAACTATCTGGTTCAGAACTTTGAATTGCTTCTTGAAAATCAGAAGGATCTCCACTACTAGTAATCAGAGCAAATGCAACTAAGTCCTCGAACCAATACCTGACTGGAGGCTTAACATTCCTCCTTTCTCTGCCAGTGTTTAGCCCTGTAGGCTCATGTCTATCACCTGTCTGAGAAATTTTCTGAGGAACTGTAGTCTGTCTCATTGTATCCTGTGCAACATAATCAACAACAGTAGTCTGAGTATTACACATACTTGAATTCTGAATACTATCCAACTCCACCTGAATAGGTACTCCCGCTGAATTAGACTCCACCTTCTTATTAGCATTCTCCTTCAACATGTCTTCCTCATTGAAGACCACATCCCTACTAATGACCACCTTCCGTGCCATAGGGTCCCACAACCGGTATCCCTTCACTCCTTTTTGGAAGCCAAGAAATACGCACGATTTGGACTTAGAGTCCAACTTTGATCATTCATGTTCCTGCACAGGCACATACGATGGATAGCCAAATATTCTCAACACAGAGTAATCTACTAGCTTACCTGTCCATACCTCCTTAGGAATCTTTGCATTAATAGCTGCAGAAGGAGACCTGTTTACTAGGTAGCATGCCATACTCACTGCTTCTGCCCAGAATGACTTAGGCAGATTAGCCTGAATCCTTATACATCTTGCCCTCTCTAGTAATGTTCTGTTCATCCTTTCAGTCATCCCATTCTGTTGTGGCCCATGTAGAATTGTATAGTGCCTAGTGATCCCCTCTTTCTTATAGAACTCAATTAATTGGCTGTTTTTGTACTCTAGTCCATTGTCAGATCTCAGAAACTTCACCTGTTTCATTGTTTGTTTCTCTACTTGAGTTTTCCATTCCCTGAACTTACTAAATACCTCACTCCTGTGCTTCAAAAAATACACCCAGACTTTCCTGGAAAAGTCATCAATAAATGAGACAAAATAAATAGCACCACTGTGAGACTGTACCTATACTGGACCCCATACATCCGAATGAATGTACTCGAGCACCTCCTTGCTCGTGTGCTTTCTTGTTCTGAAACTCGCGTTGCGCTGTTTACCAAACAAATAGTATTTATAGAACTTGAGCTTACAACAAGAATTGCCTCCCAGTAAGTTCCGCCTGTGCAGCACCTACAAACCACGCTCATTCATGTGACCCAGCCTCATATGCCATAGAGTAGTATCATTTGTATTTGTATCTGAAGAGGTACTAGCTGCAGCTCCACCTGTCATTGTGCTACCCACCTGAGTATAGAAATTGTTCTTCAAATGACCCTTCATTACTACCAGTGAACCTCTAGCCACTTTCAGCACACCATCCCTAGTTGAAAAAGAGAAACCATTACTGTCCAAAGAGCCCAAGAAAATCATATTCTTTTTCAGATCTGGAACATTCCTCACATCCCTGATGGTTCTAACCACACCATCAAACATCCTGATTCTGACCATTCCAATACCAAGAATACCATAGGACGCATCATTACCCATCAACACTGTCCCTCTAGAGATTGGTTCATAGGAGTCAAACCATTCCTTGTATGGACACATATGATATGAGCACGTCGAATCCAAAGTCCAGGTATCAGCTAAGTAACTGGAACTTGTAGTAATAACCCAAAGATCCCAATCAAAAATTGATGAACTGCTCTCCACTACAGTAGCCTGCTCAGTCTTCGTCCTGTTCTTTTCCTCTAAATCTCTTTTCCTCCTTAGACGGTCCTTCTTCATATGCCCTTCTTTCCCACAATAAAAACAATCACTCCTTCAGTTCCCATTCTTACCCCTGGACTAGGATCGAGATTTCCCTCGATTCCAATTACCCCTGCTTGAACTCCTGCCTCGTTGTTGGCTAGACTCACCCTTAGCCACCAACTCTTCTCCATGTCCTGGATAATCTGGTTTGTGAAAATTCTCACTCTCCAAAATGGCAATAGTCACCTCATCAACTGTAAGAGTCTCCTTACCTAGCAGTAGTGTGGTTTCAAAGTATCAAGTGAACTGGGAAGCGAATACAACAGAATCAATGCTTTATCTTCCTCCTCAATTTTTACCTCAATACTCAGCAACTACGTGATTATCTTATTGAAATAATTGAGCTGGTCTTTGACTTCCGTGCCCGTGCCCTCAGTCATCCTCAACTGATACAACTGTTTCTTCAAATACAGCCTATTAACTAAGGTCTTGGACATATAAATATTCTCCAATTTTTTCCAAAGCTCAACTTTTGATGTTTCATTCAGCACACTGTATTTAATTTCTGGAGCTAAACTTAAGCGAATGGTACTTACCGCTTTCATTTCCAGCTCCTCCCACTGATCATCTGACATGGTCTCTAACTTTTTGTCTTTCCCATACAGTGCCTTAATCAGTCCCTGTTGGACCTACACATCCTTCACAGTGCTCTGCCACAAAATGAAATTATTTTTTCCATTAGAGGGCTCCACCTTTAACTTGGCCGTCGAAGTACTTGCCATTTAAAATAAAAAAAATTCTTTCTCCGCTTTTTTTTTCTCTCCTTTGATGTTAGCACTTGTCAGGATGACGTTAGCGTGACGTCAGCGCTCCAGGGGAGTATCTGCTCCTCGACCCAACCAGTTCTGCTCGACCCCGATCCCTGATCCACTACACATGCGACCCGCACGTGTTCTAGCCGACCCGAATGCTGACTCGCGCCTTGACTCGGCGGGTTCCACTTGGATCCGACCCGCAATCCAGCCTCTTGACCTGTGTGTCAACCCGTTGTATTTCGTACCCAACCTGATTCTAAATCCGGCTCTGTCACCCAATTCTGGCACTGTTCATCATGTTCTTCATCCGCTAAAAATTTTTTTTTCTTCTTCCGATTTTTTTTTTCAAACCTTCAAATGAAAAAATGATCCTCCTTCAATTGAAAAAATTCCAAAATAATTTTCTGACACCTGATCTGAATCTGCGTACCTCAATTCGATTTTTCAATTGAAAAATTTCGAAATAATATTTCGGCACCTGATCTGAATCCGTGTACCTCAATTCAATCTGAACAAACCGCTCTGACCTTGAGCACTCCTGCAAAAAAACTATCCAAAAAATTTATTTCGATCTGATATGATCTATCAGATCTACACCCAATCGAAACCGTGCTCTGATACCACTTGTTGACGCGCAGCGATTTTAATCTTCCGATCAACAAAATAAATAGCACAAAGAACATTCACAGAAAAAATGTAGACGAGAGATTTTACGTGGTTTGGCAAGATTGCCTATGTCCACGGAGTGTGCACTTGGAGAAAAATTCACTATGAAACAATGACAGTACAAGATCTGATCAGACTCTCCCCGATCCCAGATCCCCTGTACACCCCTTCACCTGTCAAACCAATGAAGAAAAAATCTTCATAGAGAGAAATCCCCCTCTAGCTCTCCTTGCACAAAATGACAAGAAATACCCTTTTTTTTCCATGACTTACAAACATATATATGACACCACACAACCATTAGATTTAGAGATGATCCAACGGCTGTGATAAAAGCCACAATAAATAAATAAATAAATAACATATTTTTTAACAACCTCAAAAGTGTTTAGGCATGTTGGCTTGAAATAGGAGGGCCCGAGAAACATTCAAAAGGTGACAATGTTTACGTTCCACTATTCCATTTTGTTGGGGAGTAGAGACGCAACTAATTTTATGAATGGTTCCCTTTTCTGAATAGGAGGAAATATCAAATTTTGGCCCATTATCACTACGTATAATCTTTATAGTGGTTGAAAATTGATTTTCAATGAGCCGAATGAAAGATTAGAGTAAAGGACAGGAGACGCATTAAATATACCCAGGTACATCTTGTGTAGTCATCTACAATGGTCAGAAAAAATTGATCCCAGTGAGAGATGGAACACGATAACCGCCCCAAATATCCACATGTATTAAATGGAAAGTTGCATGAGAAGAAATTGAACTAGAAAGGAATTCAATGCAAGTTTGTTTAGCCAATGGGCAAATAAAACATGGTTCTAAATTTGAACAAATGCTAGAAGCATTATTGGAAAGTGAAGACATAATTTTATTGGATAAATGGCCGAGTCGACAATGCCAAAGTTGGGAATTTTGATGTAGCCACTTGACAACGAGCAGGATTTTTTTTTGTAAAGTAATACAAGTCATCCCGCTCAGTTCCTAGTCCAATCATCTTCATCGAGCGTAGGTCCTGAATTAGGCACATATGAATAGAAAAAATGATTAGACAATTGAGAGTTTTACATAATACATAAATGGATATAAGATTGAAGTGGGATGAAGGGACACATAGGACATTTTTTAAAATGAGAGAGGGAGAAAAAACAATGGATCCAATATGGGCTACCACAACATTAGATCCATTTGGTAGTCGTACAGTACGACCATGCACAGGGATAGTTAAATCAGCGGGAGAACACACCATATGGTTGGTGGCTCCACTGTCTAGAATCCAAAGAGTTTCAGGAGAAAGACGGGATTGTATACCTGATAAGGATGACTCAGCATTACCTACATGGTGTGCCATAGAAGGTGTCTGGGTGGCATGGTTAAGCATGACTAGAAGTTGTTGGCATTGTTCGCTAGTGAAAGGGAAAGTGCTGGTGGATGGTTGGTTGTCAGCGAAAGAGACTTGGTGAGCACTTGGTTTGGGACCTAATCCAATCTTGCGGGAGCTAGATGGGAACCCATGGATGAAGTAGCAACGATCAATAGTGTGGCCTTTTTTGTGACAGTGAGTGCATTTCAATTTGGTTTTACGAAAAGGTCTACCATTATTTGGAGTGGAAAGGATTCCTTTGGCAGCTAATGCAATGGGTGGAGGAAGTTGAATGTTTCGTTGACACTCCACTTGAAGGACAAATCCATAGATTCGATTGATTGTGGGAAGGGGATCTATCAACAACATTTGAGCGTGAATGGCTTCATAGGATTCATTAAGGCCCATGAGGAACTTCATGGTTCGCTAATACTATTGGTATTGAACTATATCTCCTTCGAACAAATGAGATTGAAGTGATGCAAGTTCATGCCATAAGAACTTTAGCTTAGTAAAGTAGGTGGCTATCGATGTATTGCCTTGGACAAGGTTATGAATTTCTTGTTCAAGGTGATACATTCGAGGGCCATTGACTCGTGAGAAATGGTCCTTCAAATCGACCCTAATATCTCTAGCAAGATCACAAAAAATAACACTAGCAAAAATATCCTTTAAAAGAAAATTAATCAACCATGCTTTTACCATATTTTTGCAACGTAACCACTAGCGATATTCTGCAGTTGAGGATTTTGAAGGCTTGGGAATGGTGCCATCAATGAAGCCGACCTTGTTTTTGGTGTTGAGTGCAATGAGCATGGATTGACTCCATGAGGTGTAATTGGTTTCGGTCAATGGATGAGAGACCAAAGTAACACTCGGATTGTCAGAATTGTGGAGATACAAGGCATGACTTGGATCATCAAAGTGTGAAGAACTTTGTGTGCTTTCAACATTAAAAGCCATTGGGAAGGAGGAATCAGAGAAATTTTTTTTTTTTTTTTGTGAATCACGGGCTGGTCACGTGATCTTTTTCTTCAATAGCCTTGAACAGTGAATTTCAGATGGTGTATTTCACTTGTTCGACAAAAGAACTGAGAGAAAGAAAAATTTCTGGTTAGAGGTGTTTAGGGTGGCACCTGTACTTCGACTTACAGAAATAAAAGAAGCCCCAATATATGAAGGGGAAAATGAATGCCAATCAGCGTGTGATAGTCACATTGATGGTCAATCGAAAAGAAAAAAACTCTGATTTTTCTTAGGTGAAGGGGAAAATGAATGCCAATCAGCGTATGACAGTCACATTAATGGTCAATCGAAAAAAAAACCTCCGATTTTTCTGAGCAAGAACAGAAAGAAATTGAGAAGAGAAAAGAAATTTTATCCCAAAGAAATTTCACGCTCTGATACCATGAAAAAATTCAGAATGTGAAATAACATAGAGGAAGAGAAGAAGAGAGGAAGAGAAATGTATATCCTGTATTTCTCGGTATGAATATTACAATGCACTATAAGGGTATTTATACACTTAGATTTACGGACAAATTACTTAAATCATGCTTAAATCAAATCCGAATCACTACAAATCAGCCCGTGTTTGGTGAGTGTTCCTTTTGTGTTGTTTTGACAAAATCAAAGCATGATTTCCTGCATTTATTTGCTTCCGGTGAATTTGCTTTCCTTAACAAAGTGCATTGCAATGCAAAGAGTTTTATGAATCAAGTTCAAGGTGCAACAAGGACAAGGGGCAAGCCAAAACAGAAAACAAGGTTCAAGTTTATTAGAGCAGACTTAATGGCTGATGATTTGACAGAAGATTGGAGCCATGTTACCAGGGACAGATTGGAATGGGAAAAATATATCAGTATAGTCAACCAAAAATGGTGGTGATAGAGATTTTGCAGGGTCAAGTTGCAACCTCCATGTGAAGACATATAATTGTAGTGCATGCGTATGATAAAGGATGATGAAGAATATGCCTTGAGTTGTTTGGTGCAACTTAGAGAGCTCTGACACTGGGGGGAAGTCTTGGATTTGTCACTTCAACAGAACATATGATTAATATTAAGCACAAGTTATTATAATGATAAATCTCTGCTTCTTTGAACATATTTGGGTAAATTTGGATTTAGTCTTCCCAACAATCAGCATGATGAGTATCTCTTTATTTTTAAAATAATTTTTTAGTGTAGATTATTTGCATCGATGCAATTCTCACGTTTTCTTAATAAAAATGTCATACATTTCCCCTACTGTAGACACTAAATATATACATTTTTTGGTCATTGCCCACAAGGTTGCCTTTTCCATGTTTGTGTGTTGAGCATGACAGACCATCAACAAAAATTATCTGAATCTGTAGCACCACTGCTGGGTCATTTACAAAGTTGTTGGCCGTTTTTGCATAGAATATATTTCCCACTTTTATTGTTTGGTGTCATAATTAATTTTTTTCTTTATTTTCTTTGTCAAGCGTCCATCTATGGCTAGATACCTCCTTGTGACACTTGGGAGTTTACTTTCTAAGTTGCTATATTGCCCTTTTTCTTTCTTTTTGCCAACTTTTTCAGGTTTCAGGATAATAATTCAGAGAGGTCTCTAGGTTCTGAGCAGCAATATTCCACTGAAAATGGATTTTCTCCCAGGATTGGAAGACCAACTGGAAGA
Organism: Malania oleifera; assembly: GCF_029873635.1. Lineage (NCBI taxonomy): Eukaryota > Viridiplantae > Streptophyta > Magnoliopsida > Santalales > Ximeniaceae > Malania > Malania oleifera. The sequence continues at coordinate 55,884,033 of NC_080426.1, forward strand.
TCAGTTGTCAGGAGTATCTGGATAGGATTTGAGAGGTGTTTTGAGAGGATCAAAAGCTTGAGGAAACCATCAAGACTTGATTGTCTAAGTGATCAACTGGAAAAAGAATTGGTTCCCAGGAAGAAAATTCTTGAATCTCTGAGTGATCGGCCAGGAAAAGTATTAACTTTGAGGAAGAAAATTCTTGATCCTCAGGGACGATTTCTTGAGTCTTGGAATAAAATATTTGTATTCTTGTGTGTGATTGCGGTGTCCCTGGATCCACTGTTCTTTTACATCCCAGTGATTGATCATGAGCAGCAGTGCCTTAGTTCAGACAAGGCGTTAAAGATAACTGCTTGTGTTCTTCGTTCATTTACTGATATATTTTATATTCTTCATATTATCTTTCAATTCCATACTGGGTTTATTGCTCCTCCATCTCGAGTTTTTGGAAGAGGTGAATTAATAGAAGACCCTCTGGCTATTGCTAAAAGATACTTGTTCTCCTACTTCATAATTGACATTCTATCAATTCTTCCCCTGCCACAGGTACGTAACCTTTCTTTAACAAATCCAGGATATTACTAGCATTGTGTGGTTTATATGAATTGATGACATGCTAAATTCAGACTAACTTTATCTTAGGGGACTGTAATTGCTGGGAAGAAACTTTTTTCCCATCCTGTCATGCCATTGGTGTGTGGCACTGATTCTTCTATCTTTTGTCTCACAATCTAATTTTCTTTCCATTGGCACTCAAAAATATGTGTCTGGAGTTCTCACCAAGAGAAAAATAGTTTCCTCTGTGAATAACCTCTCTTTGGTGATCAACCCTAATATTAATGCATGTGACTTGATTAAGAGGTTGGATTTGCATGCCTCAATGCTTCTGACTCTTAATGCATGTCATATAAGTAGAGAACTACTGCTAACTATTTCTCATGTTAAAACTATTCTTGGTTAAGCATTTGCTATGAAGGCATGGATTACCACAATTTTTGCTAGTTTTTCAATTCAATGGGTCCTTTTAAATCCATTCAGGTGGTACTTTTAGTCATCATCCCCAAACTGAGAGGTCCTGTTCCATTGGCTACAAAGGACTTGCTGAAGTTTGTAGTTTTCTCCCAGTATGTGCCAAGAATTATTCGGATTGGCCCATTATTGAAAGAAGTAACAAGAACTGCTGGCATGTTTACTGAAACGGCATGGGCTGGAGCTGTTTTCAACCTCTTCCTCTATATGCTAGCCAGTCATGTAAGTTCCAGTTAATCATTCTGCTTTTCCATTATCTAATACCCGCTCCAAAAACATTTCAAGATGTCAAAAACTCAATTTAACCAGGTCTAACATAATGATTTCCACTTTATTTTAGGCTGCTTTGGCTTGTTCATGTGTGTGTGTGTGTGTGTGCGCCTGTGCCTATCCTATCCAAGGTCTTACATTTCTAGGGTCCTAGAGTGGAAATTTCAATGTAAATTTTGATGCCAATGTCAATTTTGATTTTGATTTTTCGAAATGATGGAAATTAGAAGTAAAGCGTAAAGTTCTTTTTATAAAAATTTAGAAACTATTAGTAGACATAATAATCCAAGATTTAAAACTAAGAGATTATACACAATAAATATATCAAAACTGGTACTAGGTATATAAGGTGCAATAATTGTAATATATAATCATTTTAAGCATATTCAATTAGTATAAATGAAATTTATAAAACAATTAAATATTATTTATTATACAAATATAGATAATTTGGACATAAATAGTCAAATAAAATGTTGTAGCTAATATCTAAGTTTAATTTTTCATATAATTTCAAAAATCTAAAAGCTATAATTCACATCCTTCTCACTCTTTAGTTTCAAATTTTTTTTTTTTTTTAAAAACATAAATTAAGAGAGAAAATTCAATTTTGGTTTTGAGTCTCAAATTTGAATTTCAAGGAAATATCAGTTTATAGTGAAATTTTGACAAATTTGGCTGAAATTTCAACATTTTGATAACAAGATGATTTTTGTAAATTATGATGGAACTTCCATAAAATGAAAATTGACTGCCATTTTGATTTTGAGAGAGGTGGAAAGCGAAAATTTCAGCAATTTTGTGGAAATTTTGAGAACATGGTCCTATCTACCTAAGAGCAGTGTATGGAGAAAAATGTAATATGAATTAGATTCTTGGGCAACTAAGAAACAATATATTCAAAAAGTAAATGTAGAACAAATTAGAATGTAAATTAAGATATGAGCAGTATAACTTTAAAACATAAAATAAGGAGTGAACACATTTGTTAAATTGCGCATAATGCCTATAAAAGATAAAATGAAGGAATGACAGTTAAGATTGTTTAGGCACTTGCAATGTAAATGAACTAACACTTTTGAAGAGTGATTTAGCTGATGTTGAAGCTAAAGGAGGCTAGGAAAGGTGGGGCCAAATTTAGAATAACATGGATTTTTTTTTTCGGTGGGGGGGGGGGGGGGGGGGGAGCAAGGGTAAATATGGAATGATAGCACTCCAACTAGTCAGAATGCGGATATTGCCTTAGATCATGTTAAGTTTCGGAAAAGGAAGCACGCAGTCACCCCACTTAATGGGAATTAAGACTTTATTGTTGTTTTTTTGTTATGTATATTCCTAATTTTGTCTCTTTTAGCATTCTCGGAATACTGAGGCCCATATAGATCTATGTTAGGACTAGAAGTATGATAATTGAGAAATAAAGAAGTAATGAAAGAGAAATTCAAAATCTAAAAGACACAAGATTTACGTGGTTCGGCTTATAGCCTAAGTCCAAGGGAAAAGATGGCAAGACAATTTTACTATTGAGGAAGAGCCAAAACACAAAAGCTTGAAAAATGTCACTCTTTGTCACTATCTAGAAATACCCAAAAAAAAAAAGCCATTAATACAGCCCCTCAAAATTAGCTCCCTCCTAAAATCAGAGGCAAATTAACTCTCCCTCAAATAAATTAGCTCCACCTTGAAGTCAAAATTCTCTTTATTATTATTTTTTTCATCTCTTTAAATGATGGAAAAATTCTCTATTTATTAAGTCTTCTATTTGAATAAGTGGGAACAAAGAAGAGGAGCCTTGGCACAACATAGAGGTCTCTCTGTGTGACTTGGAGGTCATAGTTTTGAGACGTGGAATTAGCGTTTTGCAAAAATGGAAGGTAAGGCTGTAAATTGTAGACCCATCGTGGCCTGCCCTTTCCTCGGACCCCACATAACAGGAGCTCTGTGCATTGGAATGAGGGGGACAAACCCTCTATTTGTTACAAATAGGTCTCCTTTAATGAGGGATTTATTATGAAGCATAGGTGTATTGACTAAACATAGAAGAAGAAAAAAATGTGAGCCTTTATAAGAGGTTGTCCCATGATAACAAACCTATTCCTCCAATCTTATATGGGATGATAAATTTCTTATTTCATCTTTTCCATCTTATGCCCCTATAGGGTATATTTTTGGAATAAAAAATTTTAATAGAGGCCAAGCGAGGCTTGAACTTAGTTGATGCTAGAGGCTTTGTCAACATATTTGCAAGATTATCAATGGTGCCAATTTTCTTTGCAATATTTTGTATTGTGAAATAATTTCATGAGCAAAATGGTACCTCTATCAATATGTTTTTTCCTTTCACAAAACATTTGATCCTTAGTTAAATGAATTTAGTAAAATGAATAGAACTTCGGTCGTGATAGAACAATAGTCTTGTCCCAACAAGATGTAAGCTCAACCCCTTAACCAAACAACTTCTTTGACTACCTTTGCTATTGCTATATATTTTTCCTGGTTGTAGATAATGCAACATTTTGTTGTAGGCTAGACTTCCAACTTATGGGACATCCTTTAAAAGTGAACGTATAACTAGTTCTTGATTCAATTGCACAGCGGAAACACACACAACTTGAATCCAGAACAAGTAATGCAAGCACTCAACGATGAATATACGAAAATTAACATTCAACTACAAAGATAATAAAATCAAACAATAAGAACACACGATACAAGAATTTACGTGGTTCGGCAATGTGCCTACATCCACGGGAGCAAGCGGCTGATTTTCACTATCATATTGTCAAGCTTACATTAAGGGTTACAAATATAGTTTATATATAAACCCTATGCGTACATAAGACTTAGACTATATCTAAAACACTCTTGTAGCAATCTTTGGAGGAAAATCCTCCGAGATTCAGAGAGTTTTGCGAGCAGCTAGGCATAAGGAGGTATTTTATTGTGCGTTGGACACCACAGAAAAATAGTGTGGCGGAGAGGATGAACCGAAACCTGGCTAAAAGAGCTCGGTGCCTTAGGTTGCAGGCTGGGCTCACCATGAATTTCTGAGTCGAGGCGGCTAGTATGAAGTGTTTCTTGGTAAACAAAACACCTAGGGCATCACAGAATGGGAAAGTTGCTGAGGAGGTGTGGAAAGGAGAAAAGGTAGACTACTCTGGTCTTAAGAGTATTTGGGTGTCCGGCCTATGCTCACATTCTCGGTGAGGAGAGATCTAAGCTTGAGGCAAAGTCTAAATAGTGCATTTTTTGGGACATCAGAAAGGTGTGAAAGGGTTCAAGCCATGAGATCTAGGGGCAAACAAGGTGGTGATCAATAGGAACGTGATTTTCGATGAGAATGCCATGTTGCGGCGTACTCAGAAAGAAATAGAGAAATAGAAACCAGAAAATTGTATCAGCAATGAGTGTGCGATTCAGGTGGAGTTAGAGACTCAGGGCAAACATGCAGGGAGTCCTAGCCTAAGAGATCGGCCAACGGTGCTGGTGGAGTCAGAAACTCAGGGTGCAAATGACACAGGGAATTCTAGTTCAGATAACCAGCAGCCACGTCGTAGCATAACTATAGATAGACCTAGACGCGTCGTTAGGCCACCCCCTAGGTACGGTTTTGAAGATCTAGTGCCTTATGCGCTTGTCACTAGCAGCGGGGATCCTACAACCTATCAGGAGGTCATGCACAGCCAGGAGAAGGGTAGCTGGATAGGCGCTATGGTGGAGAAGATGGAGTCGTTGCATAAGAACCAAACATGGGACTTCGTGGAGTTTCTAGCTGGGAAGCGGGCAATTGGATGCAAGTGGGTATATAGGAAGAAGGAAACAGTTTCAGAAAGGGAAAAAGAGAAGTACAAGGCTCGCTTGGTAACGAAGGGATACTCGCAGAGGAAGATAGTAGATTATGATGAAATCTTCTCCTCTATGGTCAGGCACACTTCCATCAGGGTAGTGTTGGGACTGGTGGCGCAACATGATTTGCATCTGGAGCAAATGGACGTAAAGATAACGTTCCTCCATGGTGATCTAGAGGAGCCGATTTACATGACACAGCTAGAAGTGTTTAGCCAACCTGGACAGGAGCACTTAGTCTGCAAACTAAAGAAGTCACTGTACGGGCTAAAGCAATTTCCGAGGCAGTGGTACAAGAGGTTTGACGCCTATATGACCCATATCGGCTACGGGATGTGTGAGTACGATTGTTGCGTCTATGTAAGGAAACTTATGGACGGGTCTCTTATATGTGTGTTTGTGTATATTTATATATTATCAGTAAATGGTAAATGTATTGATCAAAACGAATATGTACAGTAGACACTGGGCATACACAAGAGGCCTCGGGTCACAGAGGCTTCAAGACGCTAAAATAGCAAAATCAATCAATTTGAACACTTCAAGCAGGCTCGGGTGACCGAACCGACGCAAATCTGCCAATAATCAGTCGACTGATCCGAAAATTACGGACCACCACATTCAGGTCCACTGTGCCTTGGCTCTCTTGAGTAGGCGAGCAGGGGAAATCTTTTGTGGACACCGAGTGCCCTTGGCAGAATTTGTTCGGAGCTGGGTAAACCCCTTTATGCAGACAAGATGACCACAAACAGGGGAAAGACTTACCTACGCAAGAGTGTTGGTGGAGGTTGATGTTGCAAAAGAAATTAAGCATGAAGTCAAGATATGGCTGCCAAATGCTAAGGTGATTACCCAAGAGGTTATCTATGGAAAACTTCACAGCTTCTGTAGGTTATGGAAATCTTTGGGGCACTTAGAAGGCTTGTGCAAATCAAAGAAGACGAATGAGCAACATAGGAACACAAAGGAGCAGACTATGGGTTCTTTTCTCACTGAACCTGCAGCAATGGAAGGCAGGGTGGAGGGTGCAGGCACTGCAATAAATTCCAAAAGTCCAATAGTGTTGGCCACAGCAAAGTCAGGAAAGGACAACAGAATTGTAGAAGCTGAGAACACAACCATGAATGATAAGTCTGGAGATCAACAAAACAAGGCCAAGGCTTCCATTGTGTCATCTGTAGATAATTCAGGAAAGGACAACAGATTTTCAGATGCTGAAAAGGACAGAGAAAAAGCTATTGTTAATGCTTCTTCAGGAGCAAAAGGGGGTGGAATGGGGATGGGTGTGTCCACAGACAGAGGTAAGGCCATCCAAATTTTTTCCAGGGAAGAAAAAGAAAGGATGCAAGGAGTGGAATTTGTTCCAGTAAGGAATAAGAAAAACACAAAGGAGGGACGGGCTGTTAACCAAGCTGAAGGGAAAGGAGAGGCTGCCCTCCTACCTGCATCATGAAGAATGCCGCGTGGAATGTCAGGGGTTTCAACAATCCCCTGAAACATAATTGGGTTCTTGACCTCGTTAGAAGTAATATGATCGATGTGTTTGGCATCCTTGAATCAAAACTCTCACCAATCATCCTTGAAGAGTTAATGAGGAAGTTTCAAAGTTGGAGGCAGGTGAATAATTTTATGCATCACAGAGCTGGCAGAATTCTGGTTTTTTGGAATCCCCTTAAGGTTCAGCTTCAGCTAATTTACTGCAATGCCCAGGTTGTTCACTGAAAGTTAAATTACTTGATTTCTGCTAAGAGTTTTCTTTGAGTTTTATATATGGATTCCATTCAATTGTAGCAATACGTAACCTGTGGCAGGATTTAATTCAGTTTGGAAGCTCTTGCCATAGTCCTTGGCTTCTCTTGGGAGACTTTAACAATGTTATTTCAGATGAGGAGAAAATGAATGGCCTCCCAATTATAGCCTATGAAACAAAAGATATTTTGAATTGCTTCATGGAAGCTGGCCTTTCTGAAATAAATTCGACAGGCTGTTTCCTGACATGGTCTAATGGCAGAATATGGAGCAAGCTGCATAGAGCTTTAATAAATGCAGATTGGAATATTGCAAGATTTGGTGCTCATGCTCATTTCATGCTTCTTGGGCACCTTTCAGATCACTCCCCTTGCATTGTGTCTTTTCTTGGGGATGATTGCTTAGGGAGAAGACCATTTAAGTTCTTCAAAATGTGGACTCATTACAACAGATTACAGGAGATAGTTAGAACTGGGTTGTTTACCAGATTATAGGGTTGTAAACAGTTCAGATTAGTGAAGATGCTCCAGGCTCTAAAAGACCCTTGAGAACTCTAAACGCCATTCCTTTTTCCCATATCTCAGCTGGAGCTGAAAGAGCAACCACGGAACTTTTGGAGACCCAACAAAGGCTTCATGACCATCCGAAAGATGAGAACCTGTAGAGGGAGGTCTTTTTGAAGAAGGAAGTGGTTGTAAGGCTTGATGGGATGAACAAATCTTTCTTAGCTCAACAAGCAAAGAATGATTACCTCAAGAACTGTGACAGAAGTACAACCTTTTTTCATTCCTTGATGAAGATACACAAGAGAAGGAATCATATTGCTGCTATCACTAAGAGTAATGGGGAATGTACTACCTCACAGAAGCAAGTAGTTGAGGAGTTTCTGGTGTTCTATAAAGATCTGCTGGGTTCTAAAGAGAGCTGTTGTCCTGTGGGTCCTTGGGTTATATATAAAGGGAAGACTCTAAATGATGTGTAGGCAAATCAGATGTTAAAGGATGTCGCGGATGAAGAAATTAAAGAAGCCTTATTTAGTATTGGTGAGGAAAAATCACCTGGCCCTGATGGGTTCTCCTCGGGTTTTTTTAAGAAGGCTTGGTGCACTGTTGGCAAGGATTTCTCTCAAACTGTGAAAGAGTTTTTAAAAATGGGCAAACTCCTAAAGCAAATAAATCATACTGCTCTGGCTTTGATTGCAAATACTAAGCATGCCTCTTCGGATCAAGACTTCAGACCAATTTGTTGTTGCAATGTCGTCTACAAGGTGATAGCAAAAATCATAGCTAGTATGGTAAAACCTTGTCTTGAATCCCTTGTGAACCCAGCTCAGTCGGCCTTTGTCAAGCAGAGAAGTATGATTGAGAATATATACCTAGTGCAAGAGCTTGTGAGGAAATATGCTAGGAAAAGAATTCTCTCCTAGATGTATGCTTAAAATTGATCTAAGGAAAGCTTACGACTCTATGTCTTGGTCTTTTCGTAGACAAATACTTGTTCATCTCAGGTTCCTTAACATTATGATGGATTGGATTATGCGATGTGTTTCTTCCACCTCTTTCTCTCTTGCTCTGAATGGAGGCTACTATGGTTTCTTTTTGGATAAGAAGGCCCTTAGACAAGGGGATCCTTTCTCCCCTCTTCTGTTTGTTATATGCCTTGAGTACCTTTCAAGACTTCTAAAGTCTCTTGAAGAAAATTCTGATTTCAACTTTCATCCTAAATGTGCTAAGTTGAAGATTACCCATTTGGTGTTTGCGGATGACTTGATTATGTTTGAGAGGGGTGATATCCCCTCAATAGAGTTGATTATGGACTGCCTTCAGAAGTTCTCAGATTGCTCAGGGTTGAAAGCAAATAGCCTGACATCTAATCTTTTTTCTGCTTGCAACATTGGTCAGGACCGCGAGGAAATTAGAAGAACTGCTCCATCTGATTCAAACCCAGGAATTGTGCCACAACTTTGGCGCTGCCTATTATTTGCAAAGAGACTCACCCATGGCGCTTTTAGATTGTTTTTCTTGTAGGTTTTACCATCTAGTTCCTTCTGTTGGTCCTTCAAGTTTTTATATGGGTTCTATTCATGCCTAGCAGGCAATATATCAATATGGACAGAAACTTCATCTTCATCCTCCTTAACTTCATCTCTATTATCCTCTCAGCCTAGGGTTTCCGATTCAATGGAATCCTCATCACCAACTTCTCTGCTCATCAATGGAGGTATCCCACAGACATCCTCCTTTACCTGCATCTTACTACATAATGGTACACCTACAACTTCAACCTGCTCCTGTGACATCAAATCCATATTCGCAATACCCATATATGCGATACCCTTTGACCCATTCGAAGCCTTATCATCTACAAAATTCAGGCCATCTATCAAGTCATTCTTCAAGTTCGTATCCTTCTGGGGGTTCTTCTCTGCCCTGCGCGCACTTTTGCACACCATTGCAGAATGGAACACGCTCAAAATTTCAAACATAGATTTGGCGGGAGAGGAGAAATGGCGTGTGAGACGAACGGAGAAGGGAGAAACAGCAACGAGAACAAATGGACATTCGGGATGGAGGAAGGAAGAAGGGAAGGGGATGGGGAGGCTGCCAGTGCCGGTGATGGGCATGGTGGTGGAAGATGGGTGGCGGAGATCAGTCCATAGGCCGAACATCCCTTCTAGAGAGGGATGAGAGCTTCTCTCTACACGTTGACGATATGCTAATTGCTGCTAAAGACATGACCGAGGTAAATCGGTTGAAAACTCTGTTGGGAAAGGTATTCGACATGAAAAACTTGAGTGCAGCCAAGAGGATACTTGGCGTGGAGATTCGCAAGGATAATGCAAGGAGACTATGGTTATCTCAGGGCGGTTATGTGGAGAAGGTGTTGGAGAGGTTTAGCATGGCTAATGCTAAGCCGGGGAGCACGCCTTTGGCGAGTTATTTCAGGCTGTCTACCGTCCAATGCCCAAGGACGGACGATAAGGTCTGTGATATGTCGAGGAGTACCCTCTGCTAGTGTAGTGGGGTGTTTGATGTATGTCATGGTGTGTATGAGGTCGGAACTGACAATTGCCGTTAGCGTAGTGAGCAAGTTCTTCTCGAATCCGGATGGACGACACTGGGATGCTGTGAAGTGGATTCTCAGGTACTTAAGGGGTATGACCGGATATGGTAGTGTTCAATGTACAACAGAGTGATCCGTCGGTAGTAGGGTATGTGGATGCTGATTACGCAGGAGACCTAGATAACAGGAGGTCTACCACAGGGTACGTATTTACCCTTTTGGGAGGACTTATTTGTCGGATGTCTATGGTGCAGTCGCTCGTAGCATTGTTTACTACTGAGTCGGAATACATGACAGTGGCTGAGGCTGCTAAGGAAGGGTTGTGGCTTACAGGGTTGGTCAGAGAACTGGGTGTCCAGCAAGGTGGAGTTCGGCTGCAGTGTGTTAGTCAAAGTGTCATCTACTTGGCAAAGAATAAGGTGTACCATGCGAGGACAAAGCACATTGATGTGTGGTATCATAGGGTTAAGGAACTGATTGCTTCAAGGGAAATCCTTCTTGAGAAGGTGTTTATACGTTTGACAATGCGGTTGATATGCTGACGAAGCCGGTCATAACGGATAAGTTCAAGCATTACTTGGACTTGATCAACGTCTCTAAGTTCTAGATGGGAGATGGACCCAATCTAATGGCTCGGGTCGAGCAGTGGTTATGCTTTCAAATTTCCAATGTGGTGAATATTCGCCAAGGTGGAGATTGTTGGGGATGTGGCTCATATTCAGAGTGAATCACATGCACCGAAGAAAACTACGTGAAGCGAGGGATTGTTGTTTGTCGTTTTTATACTTCAATTTTTGTAAGCAAAGAAGGAAGAGGGAAAAACATGAAGGGGCAGCACAGCAGAGCTTGTCGACGAATGCCCTATGTTCGTTGACGAGGATACAACAACAGTTCGCCAATGAGAGCTCTGAATTCGTTGATGAGACAATACTGAGAGTAGGAAATCTCATACTTATGGACTCATTGACAAAAGCCAGTTATCGTCGACGAGAAGTCTTCTACAGTTTGTCGACGAAGTTCTGTACTCGTCGACGAGGGGCACCTAGGTTGCGAAAGTTTTCTGAAATTTTGAATTTTTGAACATTGGGTGGTTGGGCAAACGGAGGGAAACCTCCGAGGAACCTTTATATATGTCATCTGGGCAGATTTTGAGGGTGTGTGCGATCATTTGAGAAGTGTATTGTGTACATTTTGATTTCCATAGTGACATTTGTGTGTCATTGCTTTCGTGGATGTAGGCTTTGCCGAACCACGTAAATCTTCGTGTTGATCTTGTTCTGGTTATGTGTTATTTACATTTACTTGTTGTTTATTCCGCTGTGCGTCTTCATTTTTAGATCTGTATCTCAATAAATTGGTATCAGAGTGATTGTTGTTATGGCATCAGGATCATCTTCTGCAAGATTTGACGTAGTCAAATTCAATGGAATCAAAAACTTCGGTTTTTGGTAGAGAAGAATGAAGGACATTCTTGTGCAACAAGGAATGACTAAGGTTTTGCTTAATACTCAACCAGAAGGAATGGATGAGACAACATGTGTAGATTTGAAAGCAAAGGCAACATCCACAATACACTTGTGTTTGGTCGACGAAGTTCTCTATCCGGTGATGGAGGAGGATTCTCCAGCGGCTATCTAGAGAAAGTTAGAAAGTCGGTACATGTCCCTCAATAACAAACTTTTTCTTAAGCATTATATTAGCTTAAGATGGTTGAAGGATCAAGTCTGGATCAACACATTAATTTCTTTAATCAAATTATAAGTGATTTGATTAGGGTTAATGTGAAGTTTGATGAGGATGATAAGGCTTTGATGCTGTTAAATTCTTTTGCCCTTGATTCATACCTACGAAAATCTTGTGACCACTCTTACGTGGGGAAAAGAAACACTTGATTTGGAAGAGGTAACAAATTTTTTGTTAAATTTTCATCAAAGGTTGAAAATATGTGATGAAGGAGAAAGACTTGTGGTAAAGGGTAGTAATGAGCAAGGCAAAAGAAAGTTTAAAAATGGGTTTAATCAGAAATCCCGAAATCAATCCAAGAAGAAGAAGGAAATCCGATGTTATAAATGCTATAAAAAGGGGCACGTGAAACCGGAGTGTCTGGATTGGAAGAAGGGAAATGCTAATAAGCATGAGGGGATTTCTAAATCAGTGAATATTGTTCAAGAAGAAGATTCAGCGGATGGTGATGTTCTATCAGTTTCAACGGAGTCGGGTAATCTAACGGACTCTTGGATACTTGACTCGGCATGTTCTTATCACATGACTCCAAACAAGGAGTGGTTCAGCTATTACAGGTTAGTAAATTCGGATTAGTTCTTATGGTTAATGATGCTTCTTGCAATATCGTTGGCATAGGAAATGTAAAGATATAAATGTTTGATGGTGTTGTAAGAATATTGTGTAATGTTAGACATATATCTGAGTTGAGAAAGAGTTTTATATCTCTTGGTACTTTGGATTGTAATGGCTTTAATTACAAGTCCAAAGGTGGAGTCGTAAAGGTATGGAAAGGTAATCTGACTTTAATGAAAGGGCAGAAACTGGATGGGAATATTTACACATTGTAGGGAACTACTGTTGTAGGTGGAGTTGCAGTCATGGATGCTGAATTAGATGAGACCGTCTTGTGACATATGCGCCTTGGGTATATGAGGGAACATGGCATGAAAGAACTACACAAGAGAAAACTCTTAAAGGGCTTGAAATCATGTCAGTTGGAATTTTGCAGGATATGTGTTCTTGGAAAACAGAACAAGGCAAAGTTTATATCAGCTACTCACAAGACGAAAGGAATTTTTGACTATGTGCATTAAGATGTTTGGGGCCTGATAAGAGTTGCATCAAAGGGTGGACATGTGTATTATATGAGTTTCATTGATGATTACTCATGGAAGGTCTGAGTTTACTTCATGCGTCACAAATAAAGTATGTTTGCCAAGTTTAAGATTTGAAAGGGTGAAGTGGAGAACCCAACGGGGAGGAGAATCAAATGTTTAAGGTTGGATAATGGGACTGAGTACGCTGATTCTCGGTTTATGGAGTTTTGTGAGGAGTAGGGCATTAAGAGACATTTTACAGTTCGTCGGACACCTCAACAAAATGGTGTGGCAGAACAGATGAATCGGACTCTTGCAGATAGGGCTCGGTGTCTCAGATTGAATGCAGGGCTTTCAAAGAACTTATGTGTCGAGGCAGTTAGTATGGCTTGTTTTCTGGTAAACTAATAACCAATGGCATCACTAGTGGGTAAAGTGGAGGAAGAGGTTTGGACGGGAAATGCAGTAGACTATTCCGAATTGAAAGTATTCGGGTGTCTAGCCTATGTCCACGTGTTTAGTGAGGAGAGGTCTAAGCTTGACCTGAAGTCTCATCGTTACATCTTCTTGGGATATCTAGAGGCTGTGAAGGGGTATAAGCTGTGGGACCTAGAGGCAAACAAGGTGGTGATCAGTAGAGATGTAGTCTTTGATGAGAAGGCTATGGTGAAGCGTACTCAAGAATGTGATGAATAGAAATAGGAGCCTGAAAGCTGGGGCAGTAATGAACATATCGTGCAGGTGGAGTTGGAAGCTCAGGACAAAGGAAATGATCATGGTCTTGTGGTTGCAGGGAGCTCTAGCTTGGAAAACCAGCAAGTCGACAATATTTTGTTAAGAAAATCCAGTCGCACTATTCGGCCTCCGCCAAGGTATGAGTTTGAAGAGTTTGTGTCTTATGCTTTTCTTACTAGTTGTAACGATCCAATTACACTTCAAGAGACAGTGCACAGCCAGGAGAAAGATGGATGGATGGGAGCAATGATTGAGGAAATGGAGTCACTACGTAAAAATCAAACTTGGGAGTTGGTGGAGCTTCCAGATAGGAAGAGACTAATAGGGTGCAAATGGGTGTACAGGAAGAAGGAGACAATATTAGAAAAGGAAGGTGAGAAGTTCAAGGCACGGTTGGTGGAAAAAGGATACTCACAGAAGAAGGGGATAGATTATGATGAAATCTTTTATCCAGTGGTCTAACATACTTCTATCAAAGTTGTGTTGGGGTTAGTAACTCATTATGATTTTCATTTGGAACAAATGGATGTGAAGACGATGTTTCTTCACAGTGACTTGGAAGAACAAATCTACATGGTTCAGTCCAAGGGATTCATTGAACAGGGAAAAGAAAATTTTGTTTGCAGGTTGAAGAAATCTCTTTATGGGCTAAAATAGTCTCCAAGGCAATGGTATAAACAGTTTGATTCCTATATGATAAAAATTGGCTACAAACGATGTGAATATGATTGCTGCGTATATGTGAATAAACTTGATGATGGCTCACTTATTTTCTTGCTATTGTATGTCGATGATATGTTGATAGCTGCAAGAGATTTAATTGTGGTGAATCAATTAAAGGACCTATTGTATAAGGAATTTGACATGAAGGATTTTGGTTTAGCCAAGAAAACACTTGGGATGGAGATTCGCCGAGACAAGATTGCAGGGAGATTATGGCTATCTTAGGTCGGTTATGTGCAAAAGGTGTTGGAGAGGTTTAACATGACTGATGCAAGACCGGTGTGTACACCTCTAACGAATCATTTCTACTGCAGATTGCCCAAGTTCGGAGGAGAAAATCATGGACATGTCAAAGGTCCCCTATGCTAGTGCTGTGGGGAGTTTAATGTATGCCATGGTATGTACAAGACCAGATTTAGCTCATGCAGTGAGCGTGGTGAGCAAGTTCCTCTCTAATCCAGGAAGACAACATTGGAAAGCTGTAAAATGGATACTCAGATACTTGCGGGGTACAGCAGATTATGGCATCATGTTCGGCAAGCAACAGGGTTGCCCTTCAGTTATGGGGTTTGTTGATGCGGATTATGCTGGAGATATGGATGACAAAAGGTCTACAACGGGATATGTGTTTACCCTTGTAGGAGGACCAGTATGTTGGAGATCCATGGTACAGTCTCTGGTAGCATTGTCCACAACTGAGGCGGAATATATGGCAGTTGCCGAAGTTGCAATGGAGGCCTTATGGCTTACTGGTTTAGTTAGAGAGTTGGGGTTACAGCAAGATGATGTGGTGCTGCATTGTGATAGTCAGAGTGTCATTTACTTGGCGAAGAATTAGATATACCATGCTAGGACCAAGCACATTGATGTAAGGTTCCACAGAGTTCGGGAATTAATTGCTTCGTGTTAGCTTTATCGTGATCCCAAGAGGGGGGGGGGTGAATTGGTACTTTTAAAATTTAAGCCCTAGGTAAATTTCCTAACAACAGTATATTCACAACCCTATGGTCAATCTAGTGCAAGTAATGTAAATCAATTGTAATATGTACCAGTAATTAAATAAAGTAATTTAATTAACAACACAAGCACCAGAAAGCAGGAAATTAAGAGTGACACGCAGAAATGTTATCGAGATTCGGCCAATTACCTACGTCCCTCCCCGCTTTGGCTAACAAGTACAAGGATTACCACTATAATTGCTCACTTAAACGAGTGGAGCGGCACCTAAACAAACCAGGTCAATTATTATAGAGCTGACCTCAACCTTTACAACCAATCCTTATCGGGCTGGATTACCGCCCCCTCAGGCCACGCCTAGAAACACTCAGATTTTACAATCAAAGAATATTGGTACAGTGATTATGCTTTCATGTAAAACTGATATGTACCCAGTTACACGCAATCACATACACCACCAATATGAAATAATATGTAAGCTCAATGTGGTTTAATATATTCTCTCAAATAAATATTTTCTATCAATGTAATCGGTGCGTGAGAATGCAATCAATATACTCTTTGTATCACAAGATGTATTCAATCAAAGCGCTCACAAAAAGATATTAATCAAATCTCATATATTTCAACCAAATAGGTTTTCTCAATCGTGTAAAACTCAAATAATGTATATGCTTGGTTTGCAAAAGAAGTTTAATCTTTTTATTCAGCAAATGATATATAAATCAAGGAATATTGCAACAAAGATTTTTATCACATGAACAAATATCTTTTCAAAGGTATGTCAAGATAAATCACACAAGATATTTGAAAATGTTTTGAAAAGATTTTGCAATCCAAAAACAAATACAAACTTCCCAAGATATTGTAATGAATATGTAATACTCAGAAGTTTAATGAAAGTCTTCTTAGGAGAGACTTATTAACAAAGTCCCCTAAGAAGACTTAGGTTTGGCTCTCAAGAAAAATTGTATCAATCAATCACAAACCAAAGGAGAGTAAACCCTTAGAGCAAACAATCACTCAAAACAAACTTACGAAGGATTTTGACAATAGTAGAAGGTAGGTATGAGTGAATGGAGCTTTGAAATGAATAGTAGGAATTTTGAAATTTGAGAGAGAATTTTTAATCAAGTTTTCTAATCGAGTTGCTGCTAATCATTCCAAATGAAGGGGTATATATAGATTTCCCCTGAATTATAACCGTTAAGGACATGGTTGGAATAATTAGAAAATATTTAATATTATTTAATTATTTTAACCCTATTTTAGTGAGTTAATCACAGTAAAAAAATAGGTCCAACTCGAGAGCACCGGTCGACCAGGACAAGTTCGGTCAACCCAAGTTCTTGGGGTTCGGTCGACCGGGCGTGAAATGTATTGTGGTCTCGGTCGACCGGACATATAAGTCTGAAGGCGATTTTTCAATTCTTGTGAGGTTCGGTCGACCAGGGTTAATTTAAACTAAGCTCGTCGGTCGACTAGACCGTTGAATTCCCACACGTGGGAACTCGGTCGACCAGGTTGGTGGTATTCAAAAAGTGTTCGGTCAACTAGGAGGTCAATAAAGTTGACCACTGGGGTGTTCGGTCGACCGAAACCAAATGAACTGCAGGATCGGTCGACCAGGCTGTGGTCAACCAGTTGACCAGGTCCATGTTTGGTCGACTGAGGGAAAAATGAATGTGAGGTGCCGGTAGACCGAGTGTGTACATTTTGTGCAATTCGGTCCTATTTCATCTAACAAACACCCTATTCAAGTCACGAACATATACAAGTGAGTGAGTGAGTGTCCTAAGGTCATTTCTAGGTCCTGTTTCAGTTATGTTTCGGTTTGAGCTTACGTATTAGATCATGCATGTGATGTGTGTGTGATTATTACAAACCATAGACCCTAATTACTATTACAAACCCTTTGCATAAAAATGAAATACAATACAATACATAAAAATAGGGTCTTCAACTTCACTCTCTCTTTGTGCATTATGATCTGTCAATCTGAGTTTCTGCACATAATCTCAAATATGCATTAAATACAATAGGTATTTGTCATTATTAAAACTGGGTGTGACCTATAAGGTCAACACTTCGGGTGAACTTGTGTTGGAGAAAGTTCACACGTCTGAAAATGTATCGGATATTCTAACGAAATTAGTTACTTTTGAGAAGCTCAAGCATTGCTTGAACTTACTCCATGTCTCCAAGTGATAAAAGAGAGACAAGTCCAAATCTAGTGTTTTCAAGTTCAAGGTGGAGAAGATCATGTTTTTCAGGATTCTCCTAAGGGGCGTATAATCGCCAAGGTGGAGATTGTTGTTTGTGGCTCTTATACTTCAATTTTTGTAAGCAAAGAAGGAAGAGGGAAAAACATGAAAGGGCGGCACAACATAACTCGTCAACGAATGCCCTGTGTTCATCGACGAGGGTACAGCAATGGTTCGTCGATGAGAGCTCTGAATTCGTCAACAAGACAATACCAAGAGCAGGAAATCTCATACTTCTAGACTCGTCGACGAAAGCCAGTTATCGTCGACGAGAAGTCTTGTACAGTTCGTCAACGAAGTTCTATAGTCATCGACAAGGGGCACTTGGGCTGCAGCAGTTTTCTGAAATTTTGAATTTTTTAACGTTGGGTGGTTGGGCAGACGGAAGGAAACCTCCGAGAAACCTTTATATATGTCATCTGGGCATATTTTGAGGGTGTGTGTGATCATTTGAGAAGTGTATCGTGTACATTTTGATTTCCATAATGAAATTTGTGTGTCATTGCTTCCGTAGATGTAGGCTTTGCCGAACCACATAAATCTTCATGTTGATCTTGTTCTGGTTGTGTGTTATTTACATTTACCTGTTGTTTATTCCGTTGTGCATCTTCATTATTTGATCCGTATCTCAACAGCGGCAATGGCTAAGAGAAGTCTACAGGTCAGAGGGCAAATTGTTGATGGAATGGGTTCTAACTGTCGACGGTTTCAGGTAGAATGCAGAAGGTGTTTTTCTCAGCACCACAACATCGACAGTTTGGCTAAACTATTGATGGTTTCAGGCGGCGTAGATCATGTAAATTCGAATCGGGGGTCAGTAGATTGGGCTAATCGGAAGGATTTCCTCTAAGGATTGCTACAGGGATTGTTTAGATGGGATCTAAGGTTCCTATACGTTTAGGGTTCGCATATAATCATTGATTTGTAGCCCTATTGTAAGCTTTGACATTGTTCATAGTGGAAAATAGGTTGCTGCTCCCATGGACGTAGGCAAATTACTAAACCACATAAATCTTGCGTTTTTGCTTGTGTTTTTTATTCTTCTCATTACTGAATGTTTGCTTCCTGAGCATATTTCATCATCGAGTGATTGCATTAGTGGTTGTTGATTGATTCGTGTGTGATTGTGTGTTTCCGTTGTGCGTATCCGAGAACAAACATCAACACAACCCCTCAAATTAGCTTCCTCTTCATATCAAGGGAGGCAAATAAATTAAGATCAAAGAGGCAAATTAAGTATCCCTTGAAGTTAACATTCACTTTATTTTTTTCTCCCCCCTTTAATGATGGGAAGGAAAAAACCCTCTATTTGTTACAAATAACTCTTGTCCTTGAATAAGAGAAAAAACTCTCTATTTATTAACTCCTCTCTTTGAATAAGGGATTAATTATTATGGGTGCCTTGACCAAGTGTGTGAGAAAAAAACTGGGAGCATTCATATGGGGCTGCCCCTTCATAACTATATTCATATTACTTGCAGTGCCAAGAAAGGGTTTTGGACATGCTGACACAATGAAGGTTGAGAATGGCAATGCTAATCCAGCTATACTACGAGGATTGATGCGAGGATTAATTGAGTTATAATTTTGACCTCTATGATACATGGACATATAGGGAGAAATGTAGAGAAAGAATATATTCCAAGACCCATAACTTTGTCAAAACAGAGAATATATGAGAAAAAAAAAACATTGAAGTTTATTATTTAAGTGTGAGATAACAAGGAAAAACAGCAATGATTGATTTTCTATTTGAAATCATAGTTCAAACTGTCAGCAACAAAACACATAATAAAGATATTGCAATATATGTAAGTATATAGTGTTAGGAAATCTAATAAAATAAAAATAATAAAACTTAAATACAAGTAAAAATACAAATATAAACACGATTCACAAATAGGCTGAGGCACGAATATCGTACTCTCTTTAAGGAGATTCAAGCCCTCTGCCATTTTTGGCTTAGCCCATGAATCGGTGCAGCAGAACTCCTCAAGACTTAACTCCCCCAGGATACAAAAGCCTAATTTGAATCGTATGATTCTCTCCAATTTTACACAAACGGAGGAGTCCAAAGCTCCACTAAAAGAACCTTTCTTTGCTTGTCAAACTCTCTAAACTCAAAAGAAGGATGTTATGATGAGAATGAAGAGAAGAGATTGGTGTCTAGTTCCAATGCCTTAAGGTTCTATTTATAGGCACAAAATGACCTTTCATTCCCCATGCACTTAATAAATTTTATATATATATATATATATATATATATATTAAATAGATACACACCTAGATTTAAGATACATTCATGTAATTAATCTTATGCATTTATGAAATACATAAGTGAAAGACCTAATTAAATGTAGATACATAACCCACTCCAAGATACATACTCTTTTCCAAGAAAATAAATAAAATAATAATAATAAAATACACCAACAATTCCCCTCTCATTTTAATATTATGTATGTACAATGCATGTATAGAGTTTAACAATCAAAGATGAACAATTATGCATAATGAAGGTGTGCTCTACATTGAACTTTCACTTAGTGAACAATAATATTTACTCCAGAGTCAGTAGTTGTCTCAGACTTGAACTATGACTGTTTAAGGGAAATAAAGTATTACTGCTCACACATAATCATTCAAGTGTTGACATGAGCTTTAATAGCCAGCATGTTCCAGCTTTGTGCTAATCCTGGTTTCATGAGCATATTTGAGAATAAACCCAATTCTCATAGAGAGCGGCCCCACTCTCATGCTCACATAGGTGAAATCTGTCAAGGGTGCTCCTGTAACTCTGACACCCCACTCATAAGAGATACAAATTATCATTAAGAGTTTCAAAAACTCAACCTCCTCCATTACAGGATAAATGCACTTAATCCATAGGGATGAGCTTAAAAAATAATAGTGCATTTCTTACGATCACCATATGATTCGTTCTTCCCATTGAACCCAATTACAGGATCTTTGGTCCTTGGGTTGGATATCCTCATATGTTGTTCATCATTTTATGGGCTTTAATCCCATCCCATCCCCCTCGATGTATTACAGATCATTTCTCTTGCTAAGGCCTTAGTTAATGGATCTGCAAGATTTTCAGACGATTTTATATAATTCACATTAATGATGTCACTACTCAAATATGATCTCACAGTATTATATTTTTTTCTTATGAATCTAGATTTATTGTTATAATAACAGTTATTCACTCTACCAATTGCAGCAGTACGATCACAATTAATTAGGATAGTTGGTATTAGTTTTTCTCAAAATGGAATTTCATACAACATATCTCTCAATCAACTTGCTTCCTCAGTAGCTGATGCTAAAGCAATAAGCTCAGCTTCCATAGTGGAGTTAGCAATTATTGTTTGTTTTTTAGATTTCTAGAAAATAACACCACCACCTAAAGTAAAAATATAACTAGTGGTAGAGAGAGAATCACCTGACAAAGTATTCCAATCAACATTACAAAAACCTTCAAGTACAACAGGATACTTAGTAAAACACAAACCATAATTTTTTAGTACCAACTAAATATTTCATTACGCTTTCAAAAACATTCCAGTGTTCTTTACCTGGCTTGCTCAAAAATCTAATAAGTATTCCTACTGCATATGCAATATCAGGTATAGTTAAATTACTGTATATCTCAAACTACCAATGATGCTATTATATTCCTCTTAATTAACCACTCCGTTTTCATTCTCAATAGGAAATAAATGATTACTTGAATCAAAAGGAGTAGTAACATGCTTGCACTTATCATAGCCATTTTTATTCAAAATTTTTCAACGTAATGTGACTGATTGAGAAATATACCATTGCATGATCTTGTAATTTTCATGCCAAAAATGACAATAACCTCACTTAAATCTCAAAATATTTTTTTGAGCATAGTTTTGGGTTCCTTAAAAAGAGTGTACACCTTGAGCCGAGATTTATCATAACAGAGATGCCTCTTAGCACCTGAGTCTGTCCACCACCCCTCAATACCATGGACCATATTTATATCAATAAGCATCGCCACAAATGGTCCTCAACTATATTAGATTGAAGAATAGACCCACGTTTTCGAAATTTGCAAATTTTGGCAGTATGCTCACTTTTGCCACAAACATAACAAACTTTGTTGTTTTTCCTTTTTTATTTTTCATTCATGTGGGAACTCCAGCCACCGACAAACCCTTTAGACCCCCCGATGCGACACCAAACCCACGGATCGGCGGCCTTCCCCCTTGATGCGCCTCCCAATGTTAATTTGGATGCGGTCACTACTTATTCACACTTGCGTTGACTTTCGGGAAGCGGTCATTCTCCCATGGCCCCTCCTTTACGTCATGCGAATGGGACCTCCTGAGGGGCTACAAAGCGCACCAAGACCTTGTCACCACAGGGAATCGAACCTCCGATGCTCATGTTATCCCCGCTTGCTTTACCACCGCGCCATGCCCGTGGGGGCAACCTTGTTGTTTTTCTTGTTATGATTGTAAGGGGCTCCTTGGTTCAAATTCTTTTGATTAGGGTTGGCCCTATTCATTATGTGAGGTCTACTATTATTTTCCATATTTCTCCTCTTAGACTTTAATTGAGGGTTTTTAGGAAAAAGACTATTTGGTAAAGTATTATGTTCGGAAGCAATTAAATTTACCTTTATGGTATTACCGTTATTGGTATTACCATTTTCTTGTAGAATTGCATCTTACCCTCTTGCCTCCTCGTTATCATATTTATTCTGTAAAGCCTTCCAGTTTTTCTTGCCTTTCCATCTCTTAAAGTAGGCTCCTTTAAATTAACCAAAAAATCTTGTTGAGGTCTCCAACATTTTCATTCAATTTCTTAACTGTAAGCTCCATTTTTTGAACCTCCTTAAAATTGTTAGAAAATCTAATAAAATGAAAAGAATAAAATTTAAATACAAATAAAAATACAAATATAAGTATGATTCACAAATAGGCTGAGGCACGGATATATCACTCTCTTTAAGGAGATTCAAGCCCTCCGCAATTTTTGGCTTAGCCCACGAACCAGTGCAACAAAACTCCTCAAGGCTTGTCTCCCCTAGGATACAACAGCTCAATTTGAATCATATGACTCCAATTCTGCACAAACGGAGGAGTCCAAAGCTCCACTAAAAACGCCTTTCTTTGCCTGTCAAACTCTCTAGACTCTCAAGAAGGATGTTATGATGAGAATGAAGGGAAGAGATTGGTGTGTACGGTCAATGCCTTAAGGTTCTTTTTATAGGCACAAATGACCTTTCATTCTCCATGCACTTAATAAATAAGATATATATATATATATATATATATATATATATATATTAAATAGATACACACCTAGATTTAAGATATATTCATATAATTAATCTTATGCATTTATGAAATACATGAATGAATGACCTAATTAAATGTAGATACATAACCCAATCCAAGATACATACTCTTTTTCAAGATAATAAATAAAATAATTATATTAAAATGCACCAACATATAGTAAAATACTTCTTTTAGTCAAAGGATGAGATAAGAAGCTAAAAACCTTTCAGCAACAATAAATTGGTAATTTGTTGTAGTTATTGTGAGGAAAATCTCTGTTTAAAAGACTTTGTGCCGTTTCTTGGATGTCAAACTAATGTATGGTGTCCCATCAATATTTACTGATTAAAAGGTTTTAACTGGAGAAACATATTATGCTATATTGAAATTTGTTTTAATACCGAACGAGATGACATATTTGGATGACTAATGGCTGGTGGCTCAGAAATTTCTAATTGCTTGTATGCTGTGTTGCTCACAGTGCGGAATTGGACTCTATGCAATCAATGGCGGTTTTCTTCCAGATTATAAACAGGAGAAGCAACTTCCTAAAATAATAGATAATAATGAACAAATTAAGGAAGTTGATTTTATTTATTTAGAAAAGTATACATCTTGTTTTCAAAAATAATATAAATAAATATATATATATATATTCTCAAATGTCAAAAAAAGTTAATCAAGTTATGGCTGCATAAAAAATACATGTTTTCTTGTCATATGGATTTGAATATTAACTTAGAATGAAATAGTAAGGAAAGATTTAATAGCCCTTAATCTAATAGAAGAAAATGCTCTTAATCGGGTGAATGGGCAGAAAAGGATTCATGTAACCGACCTTACTTAGTGGGACTAAAGGATTGTTGTTGCTTTTGTTGTTGTTGTTGTTGTTGTTGTTGATGGATTTGTTGATTAAATGAATCTGATTTACCAGATTGTTGGAGCCTCTTGGTACTTGTTCTCAATAGAGCGAAAAGATACGTGCTGGAGAGAGGCATGCAAGAGACCTGTCTGTCACCATGAATATTTATATTGTGGAGCAAAGCGACCAGGAGACACTTCATTTCTAAGTGTTCTAAATGCTTCTTGCCCTCTTCTTGAACCAGAAAATATTAAAGATCGGAATGTCTTCAACTTTGGAATGTTCTTTGAGGCTCTTCATTCTCGCATTATAGAATCAGAAGATTTTCCAAAAAAATTCTTCTTCTGCTTTTGGTGGGGCTTGCGAAATCTTAGGTTTGTGCATAACTGATCTATAGCTATTATTATACTTGAATCAATTTTCTTTTTCGATTGACTTTTGCTCTAATACACAACCACCTTTTTGCAACAGTTTGAATTGCTAATCATGGAACACCATTGCTGCATTTAAATTTTGAACTTGTGTCCCTTGGATCCTACATGTCTCAACCATGTTAGAGGGCTATGTGAAAATGTTAAAGACTCTGGTTTAACATGCATATGTTACAAATATTTTACCAACTAAGATGGGGTTAGCAGAAATTGAACTGGCCTCTACAGGCTCTTTTATTTGATAGGACAGGACGAATATATTATGGATTGCTTCAAAGAAAAAAAGAATACTAGTCCAACACTACAATCTCAAATGGCTGTTTAGTGCTATCTCATTGATTTTTTTTCTTGAGAAATTTGGTAACCAAATCTCCATTTGGAACTATCCTCATGGGAGAATGACATGAATAGCCGATGGAAGGGGTTTCAATGGACTTCTTCTGGAAATTATTAGGGTTTTTTTGGGGAAGTTCTAAAATTATTGTTATTCCCATTGTTAGCACTTGCACATGGCTTGAACTTGATATACATGGATGTGCACCAACTTAACCCAAAAGCTTAAACCATTTTATCTTGAGACCATCCATGTATATAACATGCCACCCATTTCCCTTTCTTGAGAATTTATATTTTGATCATGAAGAGTACATGTTTTTCCTTCTCGTCTCATTTTCAAGAAAACTAGATTTAGCCACGCCCATTATCACCACCCTATTTGGTTCCGTGAATGCCACCAACATCTCAAAGCTACTCAGAAGTTAACTTAGTAGCAGTGCAGGGTGATAATGCCAAGTCTAAGGATGTGTCTGATAAGAAGTGGAAACTCATGAATGGCCAATGTGTTGGTTTTATTCAGCAATGATTTCAGTAAAAGTGTTTCTCTGTGGAGAATGAGACATCGGCTAGATTTATCCATGCTCATTGTCACTAATGCCAGATCACTTGAATGAAATGCAAAGGTTAAGTGATTCAACTTCCAACCATGAACATGGAGTTCGATGGTGAGTTTATAGCTATACTATTCTGCAGATTCTCTTTAGATAGCTTTGAGACATTGATGGTGACACTTTGTATCTCAGCACAAAATGGAGTGGTGACTATGAGTATCATCGAATCTAGTTTTCATCAAAGTGAGACTAGAGGGAAGGATGTGGACTCTTCACAACAAGAAGTTATCTCGAAATGGAGTGAAGGAGTGCCATATATGCATGGATGTACCCAACGCTTTTAAGCTTTTGGGTCAAGTTGGTGAGCTATTTAATTTGAAACATTCGAGGTGGGTCATATTGATTCTAGAGAGCAGCTGATACTTCTGTTTCCAAAAAATCATCTCAATGACAATATCCCAGAAAAATGCTTGCTAAGTTGTTTCATTGTTTTAAAAACCATTTGCATGACATTCTCTGGAGCTACTTTTCCTTGATCTGGTCCTCCAGCAGGCTAAGGTCACTTGCAGGTTTATTTTACATAGTGCTTTTATTTGTGAAGATAATGATCCAATAATAGTTTACAAAGGTTTGCTGAGTTTCTTTTTCTTTTTTACAGTTCTCTTGGCCAAAACATCAAAACAAGCACTTTTGTTGAGGAAAAAATCATTTCCATTTTCATTTGTGTCTTTGGACTGTTTCTGTTTGCATCACTTATTGGCAATATGCAGGTATGTACTTGATATTTTATTTAACATGCTCCAAAGTTAATATTGTATATGTGTGATGCAAGCATTAGAAGTAATGAATTATTTGTGCGTATTACCCACTTCAAAATGCCTGTCATGTGATTTATTCACAAGGTAGGCCAACAATGAATATCTTGACAAGAACCTTCTACCAGCTTCATTTCTGTGGGTTGTATGGGCATCAGGGGACCAAATGTGTTTGCAGTAAGGTTCTATCATTCTGCTTCCATAAATGTTTGCACCTTTATGCTATCATTCTACTGTCTTTACCCATTGTCATTAACTGTCTGGAGTAAATCTGTTCAGGGTAGTTAAAGATTCACCTCCAACCCATCAACTATCCCAATGCCATGTCTTCAACTTAAGTGCAAGATTTTAGTCTCTTACTGAAAATTCTATTCATATCATCTTTAGCATACTTCTATGTACTCATACATCCTTCCAAAAGCTGACAATGTTGATTTTAATAATTTAAGTGAGAAATGTCTTGTGCTGTTGCAGAAACATATCCAGACCAACTCTGTTAGGGTGGAAGAGATGAGAGTGAAAAAGCAGGATGCAGAAAAGTGGATGTCTCATCGGTCACTGCCTGACCACCTCAGGCAGCGTATTAGGCAACATGAACAGTACAAATGGCAAGAAACTAGAGGTGTAGAGGAAGAAACCCTGATTCGTGGTCTTCCTAAAGACCTCAGGAGGGATATTAAGCGTCATCTGTGCTTGGATCTACTCATGAGAGTGGGTGTTTTTTTTATGTAGCACACGTGTTATTTTCTGTGAGAAATTTACTTATTTATTTATTTTTTACCTTTTGTTTGCTATTGTGCTGGTTTCTTAATTTTTTTAATTTCATGCAAATTACTTACCCTTTGTTTGGGGGCATTGGAGTTTGAATCTTAGATTTGGATTAGTTTGGATCCGGATGGCTATTGAGTTTTATCCAAATCAAAGACTCGAAATCCTTGTACATAAATGAGTTTTTCCCACAAGTTTTGGCTATGAAGCCTGACAGACAATTTTTTTTTTTTATCTCAGGTTCCCATGTTCGAAAAAATGGATGAAAGACTATTAGATGCATTGTGTCATCGCCTCAAGCCAGTTCTTTACACAGAAAGGAGCTTCATACTCCGTGAAGGGGATCCAGTTGATGAGATGCTTTTTGTGATGCGAGGCAATCTCTTGACTATGACAACTGATGGTGGAAGAACTGGTTTCTTCAATTCTGTCCATCTAAAGGCTGGTGACTTCTGTGGAGAAGAGCTTCTTACATGGGCCTTAGATCCCCACTCCTCCTCAAATCTCCCCATCTCTACAAGAACAGTGGAAGCTCTCACCGCAGTTGAAGCATTTGCTCTAATGGCTGATGACCTGAAGTTTGTGGCGTCCCAGTACCGGCGTCTCCATAGCAAGAAGCTCCAGCACATCTTCAGGCAAGATTTAATGCAAATATTTTATGATAAAAAGACCAAAGGTGGTTAATTATTTTACTTTTTGTATCCTTTTTGTTGTTCAATTACTCAAGTTCTGAGGAGGTGGGACTGGATGCAGCAGGAAATATTTTGGGAAAAGAAAAAAAGAGACAATAGCTATTAAATTGCCACTTGTTTAGCATTAATCATTATCATGAGTTTACTTTCAGATTCTACTCACAGCAGTGGAGGGCATGGGCAGCCTGTTTCATACAAGCAGCTTGGCGCCGGCATTGCAAGAGGAAGCATGATAATTCTTTCCACGAGGAGGAAGATTGGCTGCAGGATGCTTTGGCAGAAGAGACTGGAGCTTCCCCAAGCCTTGGAGCCACTATTTTTGCATCAAGATTTGCAGCAAATGCATTGCGAACTTTGCGGCGCAAGAGTGTACGCAGTAATAGAGTGCCTCAGAGATTACTGCCACTGTTGCCTCCGAAACCAGCTGAGCCTGATTTTACCTCTGAAGAAAATCATTAGTAAGGTGTAATACTTACCTTTCTTGAGGCTATCTTTCATATGTAAGCCTACTTTCAGAGGTTCTGTATATAGTACCTATATGTGGTGTAAATCAAACTTCCTCCCTCTGTATTTTTAGTTAAATATTGTGCTCAGAACCTAAGTAAACATTCTTCTTAGATTGTATAGAAAAGCACTGCAGTTGTCTGGACCAGTTTGCCTATTTTTTCAATTGCATTCTTTGCATGGTAAGCTCTCAAAGGTCATCCCTTCACAGCACATTGTTTTTGTCCTCAACCCAATGTTGCTTCTCGTTCCTCCTTCATCCAACTTCTCCTTCCCGTTGACTGGTTCCTTTCTCTTGCTCTTTATCTGTACTTCTGTACTACAATAGAAGGAAATTTCTCTATTTGGCATCATTTTTTAATACTTAAAATTAACTTTATGTAAAAGAACATATTAAAAAATATACGTTTAACTATTCCTAAAAAGTTAGAAAGAAGTTTTCTTTTTCCTTTAATCTCTTCGTTCAGCTTTCAAAATGTTCTTATACTATTTATACAATATTTTGATTTTTTTTAAAAAAAAAAAAAAAAAATAGAGAACCATATAGCACGCAATAGTGTGTCAATGACCAGTTTAGCATAAAAGAGATCAATTTGGTGTCTAAATGTAATGTTACAGTTGATTTTTTTAAAATAAATAAATAAATTATTTAATTAATACTCAGTTTGGTAATTGATTTCTAATCCTCTTAATTGTTATTGGTTAATCCTTTTACTCAAATAAACACATGCTACTAATTGGTTGATTCTTAATTAAATTTTAAATTTATCGTACAATTTTAAAAATTAATTTAAACTGGTAGTTACAAAAATCTTAAATTCAATTACAATTAGTAGCTATATAAATATCATTGGTGGTTACAAAAATTAAAATTACAAATTTATTTTTAGTTTCAAAATAATAGAATATTAGTGATTTTATGTATGGGTTAGTTTTAAAATATTAAAATTTAAATCACATTTTGAATTAGTGTTCTAGTGGTTAATCCTTTTACTCAAACACTGCTAGTTTTAAGATATACAAAAAGTTGATTGATTTTTAATTAAATTATAAATTAATCACACAATTTTGAAAAATAATTTAAGTTAGCAGCTACAAAAATCTTAAATTCAATTACAATTAGTAGCTATATAAATTCTGTTTGTGGTTACAAAAATTAAATTACAAATTTATTTTGCAGTTACAAAATGTTAATAATTTTATCTATGAGATAGCTTTAAAACATTAATCAACTTATCAAATTACAATTTATTGAAATATTTAAAATCACATTTTGATTAAGTGTTTTAGTGGTTGATCGTGCAATTAAAGAATCTGTCATTCTCAAATTATTATAACGACGAACACATTAACACAAAGTTTGATCTACATATCCACCTAATAAGTTCATGTTGTGCTTAATTAAGTTATATAATTTGCTTTGATTTTGATCTAATTGTGATTTAAGTATAAAAATTTTTAATTAATTTATCATTAGTTGTAACAAAACATGAATTACAAATTTATCATACAATTTCAAAAATAAATTACAAATTCCTGAGCGCAGTTTTGAAATAAATTCATCTTATTTATGGTTGAGAGCTATTTCAAAATAATAATTATGAAAAAAACTTATGCTCCATAAGTTAATGGAATATATATATATATAAGGATTGTAGAAATCAACTTATATTGGCATATACAAAGATTTTGAATTCAATTACTTTTAGCAATTATAAAAAAATATTCATTTAATTATCATTAGTTCAAAAAATTATTTTGTACCTTTATGCTGTAGTTTTAAAATATTAATAACTTTACTTATGGATCAGTTTGAAAATATTAATCAATTTATTAAATTATAATTTATTTTTAAAAAATTAAATTTTAAAATATCAGTCTTTTATCCTCAAACTATAATAATAACAAATATGTTAACTCAAGTTCGATATACATATCCACTATCCAATTATAATTTATTTATAAAAAATTTTAAATTTATCATTGATCGTGACAAAAATTAAAATTAAAATTTATCATAAAATTTCAAAAACTAAATATGAGAGATATGGTGTGATCCCAAGAGGGGGTGAATTGGGATTTAAAAATTCTTTGCTAATTAAACTTCACCATTAAAGCGTGTATAAAAAAATAAGAATGACAATAAATAAACATTCATACACATGCAAAAATTAAAGTGCGGAATTTAAATGAGATAAAGAGACGCACGCAAGATTTGTTATTGAGATTCGACCAATCCTGCCTACGTCCCCACCTCAAGCCAAACCAGCTTAGAGGATTCCACTACCTTTGCTCACTTACCGGGTGGAGCGACACCGCCACAACCTACAACTGCACCTTACAGGACGGTACTCCTAGTTTTCCTAACCAGGTCTGAACCAATCCGGTGCACATTAAAGGCCAGTGCAATCCTCTTCCGACCACACACCGAGAATACAACAATAATAATAATAATAATAAAAGTTTGCGTACAAATAAGTGCTTCTCAAATTAAGCAAAGATGCACTCAATGAAGAACTAAAATGCACTCTCATATGATATTAAAATGAAGCTTGATAGAGTATGATATTCCTCTCAAAATTATTTTCAAGTAAACCAATGAGAGTATAGAAAACGATTTTTTTTTATTTATGAAAATGACCTCTTATAATTTAATTTAAATAAGGCTTCTGAGCAAAATATATGGAAGTGAATATTAGTTCAAGCCGTTGTCAAAAAACTTTTCAAGCACAATATATATATATATATATATATATATATATATATATATATATATATATATAAATGAATATATATGTTAAAAATATTCTTGAACTAATCCATGGATTTTCTCTAATAAAAATATTTCCAAATAAATTAATAGGAGAAGTTAGGGTTTTCATTTAAAATAATTGACCTTTATAAAAACAAATTCAATAGGGCTTTCTAGCAATATATGTATGAGTTTAAATATATGTTTAAGCCTTCAAGACAAAAAATAAATTTCTCCAAAATATTTTCAAATAAAAAGTACGGGAGAAATTTGATCTTTGAAGAACATGATAATAAAAAGGCTATCAAACTATATATATAAACTTGAATATAAGCTCAAGTCTTTCTAAATAAAACCTACAAAATATTTTTCTCCAAAAATATTTTCAAGAAGAGTAGGAGAAATTTGATCTTTGAAAAACAACAAAAATAAAAAGTAAAGGTCTTCAAGCAATATATATGAACTTGAATATATGCCCAAGTCTTTTCAAAATTACCTCAAGAAAAAGAAGCCTTTGAAGTAAAAATATATGAGTGGATATATGCTCAAAGCTTTCTTCAATAACCCACAATAGTTTCTCTAAAAAAGAATTTTCAAAGTGAAAGAATAGGAGAAATATGAAATTTAATGTACAAAGGGGGTATGAAAAATGAGAGAGAAACAAATAATGTGTAGATATGCTCTCAAGATATTTCTCCTCTATTTTTCAAGTGTCTTTGGCTTGTATTTATAGGAAAAAACCAAAACTAGCTGTTTTATGGCCGTTTGGGGTATTAAAATATTATTTAATTTGAAAACTAGTCTTTTTTCGGCCTTTGGGGAGCTTTTTGTGCAGACGTCCTTCAGTGTTTTGATTATAACTTTTTCTCTACAATTCCAAATTGGATGTTCTTGATATCAACAAAAATCTAAGAGAGTCACACAACTTTCATGTTGATCAATTTTTAAGATAAGAAGTTATGGATTGAGAAAAATGCTCATCACTAAGACGGAAGAAACATGAAGGGAATTTTTCTGCTACAAATACCTTTCAGT
The DNA here is from genome assembly GCF_029873635.1 of Malania oleifera. Taxonomy (NCBI): domain Eukaryota; kingdom Viridiplantae; phylum Streptophyta; class Magnoliopsida; order Santalales; family Ximeniaceae; genus Malania; species Malania oleifera. The sequence continues at coordinate 55,915,543 of NC_080426.1, forward strand.
GTTTTGGTTATAATTTTTTCTATATGACTCTAAATTGGACGTTCTTGATATCAACAAAATTCCACAACTTTTATGCTTAACACTTTTTAAGATAAGGAGTTATGGATTGGGAAAAATGCTCATTTCCACTGTCTGGTCAGCTACCCAATTGACTGACCCTTTTGTGAAAAATAATTTTTGTCTTCTTTTAACTTCAAAACCATTTAAAAACCTTTGTATAAGTTAGGACTTTTATGAAAAAGGTTTTTCATGTTACTTGGAGGTTCTATAGTCAATCTAAGGTCTTGGTTAAGCTTCAATTTAGATCATATGATATGCATGCGCACATTAAGCCTAAATAATTATTACAACTAAGAAAATAATAAATAAAGTCTTCAATTCTTCTGCTCCTCTAATTGTCCATGGAATACGCCTTGGAATATGATTGTTGGTGTGCATTCAAGGTTTTCATATTTCTTCTCTCATTTGTGCCTTCTGCATTATAAATTTGTTCAAACACTAAATGCGCACATGAGATGTGGTTTGTCATAATCAAAATAGGGATCGGCCTCAAAAAGTCGACAATCTCCCCTTTTTTTTATGATGACCAATAGAGGAGCAAATTTGGGTTAGCCTGAAAAGGCTCCCCCTCACATTATGGATAATTCAAAAAGATATTCAATATAATTCAATTCAAACATGAAGACTTCATCATTTTCCAAGTTATGCATTTAAGTTCAGTGGTTTAATGTGCAGTTTATATATTGAAACGGTTCGGCAGCCCTGGCTCTCGTGATTCAGATCTACAACGGCGGCGATGACTTTTGCGCCATCGCCCGCACAGTGCCTAGCGCCTCCGACCCCTGGCCCTCCCTCCTCACGATTCATGACCAACTCTGTAGCTGCACCACCACCAACCTCACGCTTTCTCTCTCACGCGTATTCGTGTTCACTGCCCTACTGCACTCCTGCAAGACACTGTGCACACGACCACCACTGGCCACGCTACTGCCAATCGCCACACAAGCCGCGCCGCTGCCCTCACCTATGCCACTTGGATTTGAAAAAGAGGTTTGTGACGACAATGGTTGGACGGCGGCAAGTTCGGGAAATCTCGTGATGATGACGACGGGACCCTCAGCCCTTGCGACGATGGCGACTAGGTGCTGTTCAGGGTTTCGTAGAAGAGAGTCAGATGATGCCGTTTCCAGGATTTGCAGAGGAGAAATCCCCAGCCTCCTTCTACTATGAGAATTTCGCCAAATAGAAGAATCATCAGCTGCAACTACGGTCGCCCACTTCGCCGCTTGCTTGTTTTCCAAGACTTTGAATTTCGGCAAGCTTTCTTCTACCAGTACTCTGAATCATTCTAAATCAGGTATGTCTCTCTTCCATTCTCGTTAAAGTAAAGGAGTAGATGGAGGGGCCTACCAGCCTTTTGGGGGATCCTTCACTAGTGGGACCTCTTTTGAAAGGTGGTTCAAGACCTTTGTCGTATGCCCATGTAGTATCACGTTCTAATCCTAATGTTGTTAACCCGTTGTCTTCCTCTTTCAAACTAGCCATGAGATATCCAGTTGATGTTGATGGAGATATTGGTTTTATATTCTCGGAGGCTGAGATGAACAAAGTGGTGGAAGATTTTCGGTTTGCGTTGGTTTTGAAATTTTTGCGATCTAGACCATCCATTGACGTTATATGTTTGAATATCATAAAGTTGTGGGGCCTTTCGAAGATCCCTTCTGTTAGTTTCATGAATGATTTTCATGTACTAGTTTAGATGAAGAATGAATGAGATTTTCTTCATGGATGGTCTCGTGAAGGAAGGATTTTGGCCAGATTTCCGTTTCGTCTTTTTCAATGGACAAAGGATTTCAACCTGAAGCAGGAACCATCCTTGGCCCCTCAATGGTTATTTCTCCCTGGTCTTCCGATGCACATGTACAGGCCTGATTGTTTACAAATTCTAGCCACGAGGTTTGGTTGATACCTGAGAACTGACAATGCTACGCTTAATCGAACTAGGGCTATGGGTGCTAGAATGTGTGTGGAGGTGGATTTATTGGCAAATCAGGTGGATGCTTTTCCGATTGTTGTTTCTGCAAATTGTAAAATTTGGCAGGAAGTGAGGTACGAAAAGCAAGGATTTTATTATGAGAAATTTCATAGACAGGGACATTCAAAGGTGGTTTGCCGAGGGGGTGAAAGGAAATAGAAAATTGGGGATAGAAGTAAGAACACGGAATATGGTAGACAAGAAAATTGACAAGAAGTTTGGCGTGTGAAGAAATTGGATAAAGGGAAGGAATTTCAAAGAGAATTGATAGATCCATGCATTGTTGAAGAACCTGTAAAGGGGGCTCAGGCTCAAGAGGGTGCAACAACATCACAAATTTTTCCAGTGGTTGAGACAGTTCCGCAACGTGAGATGGAAGAGGGGGAGTTTGTTCCTGAAGATCCGAGGCCTGAAGTGGAGACTTTGCAGCGAAATACAAATCAGTATGAGATTGTGCAGAGGGAGGAGAGTTTTGAACCAGTCTTGGGTGCTCTTGACGCTGATATTTTGATAGTGGAAGATGGCATACTAGTGTGTGATCAGTTGATGACATTTAGTAATATGGTTATAGAAATTTTGGAACAAGAGTGTACCTTCATAGCCAAGTGTGTCCCACATAATTGTGAATCGAGTAGGGAGGTGGAGACAAATACTTTAAAGAAACTCCCATTGGAAAAAAGGCTTTTTTTTTTATGATGATTTACATGTTTCGATTGTTAAGTTCAGGATATTAATGGGCAAAGTGAGAATAAGTCTCAATGGGTTATTACCTGTCCAAAGAAACTTGATTTATGATTAATACAATTCTAGTGTGGAACATGCAGGGTTTAGGCACGTCGAAAAATCATTTACATAAGTTAATAAGGAATTTTTCTCCTTCTATTTTGGTTCTTTCAGAGCCATTTTTTGATGAAAGTCTGATGTCGCAATGGGCTGACTTTCTAAATTTTCTGAATTTTTGTGCGAATGCTTCAGTGGGGGGAAAAATTTGGATATTTTAGGAAAAGGAAGTGCACTTTGAGTTACAACATATGTCTGATCAAGTTATTTCAAGTATTTTTAGTTCTATGGACCAGATTTTCTTGGCTTCTTTTGTTTATGCTAAATGTCGTCAAACAAATCGCCGGGAACTTTGGAATGATTTGGAGTTTGTAAAGAGGGATGATTTCCCTTGGTTAGTGGCAGGAGATTTTAATATCATCTATTCAGATTCGGAACGTATTGGTGGTCATATGAGGTCGTTATCGGCTATGGAGGAATTTAACAATTGCTTGGACAACTGTGGTCTTATGGATATGGTTGGTACTGACAACAACATGTCTTGGTGTAATGGTCACAGTGATAATTCTCGGAGTTAGGAAAAACTGGATAGGGTGCTCTATAATTCGAATCTTCTCCAATTTTTTCCAAATATTTATTTTGAGTATGGAAAGAGGAGGACTTTAGATCATAACCCATTGATTATTCGATTTCATAGAAATCTGCATCAGTATGGTCCTTCTCCCTTCAGGTATCAAAATATGTGGAGCACGCACGAGTCTTTTAAGTCTTGCGTGGAGGAAGTCTGGAGGGAGGAGTCTCATGGTTCGGGTTTAGTTATACTTGCTGGTAAATTGAAACATATGAAAGTTGCAATTCGAAACAAAAACAAACAAATTTTTGGACATGTACAGCTAAACATTAAAAAATTGGAGGAAAGTATGGAGGCTCTAGAGGCTCAGCTTCAGGAAGGGTATTCGCCAGAAATGAAGGAAGATTTTTTCCTTACTACTCGAGTTGGAAGCATAGGAAAAAAGGGAGGAGATTTGTATTTCTCAGCTAGCCAAAAAGAAATGGTTGGAGGTGGGGGATAACAATACAAAGTTCTTTCATCCATTTGTGAACCAAAAGAGGAAGAAGACAATGATTCATTAATTGAAACTTCCAAATGGAGAAGTGTTGGATTCTATGGAGGCTATTCATGAGGGTGCAGTAAGGTATTTTTGAACTTTCTTAATAGCTGTAGGACCCAATCGAACAACTAACCTTGTTGATATAATATCTCCTATGGTTTTTGAAAAAGAGAATATTGATCTTTGTCGTGAACCGTCTGAGGTGGAGGTAGGGATGCTATTCTTTCTATCTCGAGAAATAGTAGCCCAAGTTCGGATGGTTTTGGTTTGGCTTGATATTATAAAAGAAGACGTGATCGATGCAGCTAGAGATTTTTTTGCTGGGTCTTCTCTTCCCAGATTTTATTCTGCATCTTACATTGTTCTAATCCTAAGAGTTAAGAATCCTCATAGTTTTGACAAGTTTAGGCCTATTAGTCTTCGAAGTGTTATCTACACAAATTTTTCAAAAATTATTATTGCAAAGATGACAGGTTTATTGTCTGCATTGACTTCTCCGGAATAGGGAGCTTTCATTCCTAGTAGAAGTATATTTGAAAATATTTCTTTGGCATATGAAATGGTTCATTCTCTGCATAATAAGTCTAATGGTGGAAATTTAATGATCAAAGTGGACATGGCTAAGGCATATGATAGGGTCGATTGGGATTTTTTAAACTTGGTTCTAGACAGCTTTGGTTTCTCACGAAGATTCTGTAGTTTAGTGGAGGAATGTGTTTCCTATCCTTGGTTCTCCACTATGATGAATGACACTTATAAAGGTTTCTTTAAACCTTCTCGAGGGCTTCGCCAAGGAGATCCTCTATCTCCTTATTTATTTATTATTTTACAGGAAGTTCTCTCTCGGCTTCTAATAAAAATTTTATGGAAAGTAAGATAAGGGCTTACTATCATCCTCGTGGGGCGCCTTTGGTATCTCACCTTCTTTATGCGGATGATATTCTTATTTTTGCCAAAGACAAGAGAAGTTCCATTCGATTGCTTATTAAGACTCTGAAGAAGTGTAAGGATTGGTCTGGTCAATTGATAAATAAAGAAAAGTCAAGTATTTTTTTGTCAAAGAGAGTTGCTTTTGCTTAGAAGAGATCTCTATTAAGGACGACTGGCTTTGCGGAAGAAGGTTTCCCTGCTACATACTTGGGTGTTCCTTTGGTATCGAGACGCCTTACGGCCCATATTTTAGAACCCCTAGTTGATAAATTGAGGAAAAAGATAGCAAGTTGGGAATTTAAGCTTTTATCTCAAAGGGGCCGCCTAATTTTAATTAAGCATGTATTATCATCAATGGCGGTTCATTAATTGGCGATATTGGACATTCCTAATACTGTCTTCAAAAAGATAAATTCTATGTTATAATTTTTTTTGGAGTGGAGTAAATGACAAAAGGAAAAGGAATTGGTGTTCGTGGTCTAATATATGTAAGCCTGTTTGTGAGGGTGGTTTGGGTGTTAGGGATTTGGAGGAGGTAAAAAAATCATTTCATATGAAGTTTGTGTGGAGATTGTTAACTATGGATAATCTGTGGACTCAATTCTTTAAAGCCAAGTATTTGTTTAAGAAACACCACTTGACAGAAATGAAACTAGATAAAGGTACCAGATGTTGGAGATCGATTGTTCGTGTGATTCCTGAAGTTTTAAAGCATGTCCGTGTTCGAATTAAAGAAGGGTCGGCTTCTTTCTGGTTTGATCGTTGGTTAGCCTCTGGTCCCCTTTGTGCTAAGGTTTAGGAAATCAGTAACCATAAGCTTCAAACTCGAGATTATTGGGATAGAGATGGGTGGAATGTTGATTTATTAGTAGATCTGTTGGGTGAAGATCAGGCTGAAGAAGTAATGAACTCTGTTATTTCTTGCAAGGAGGGTCCAGATACAGTAATTTGGGAACCTTCAACAGATGGGAAATTCACCACGGCAAGTTCTTGGGAAATTATAAGGGAGCATAAAGAGGAATTCTCAGTTACAAAGTGGATTTAGCATCCTATGTTGCCAAAAAGGCTGTCAATTTGTATGTGGAAGTCTTGGTTTGCTTTTCTTTCAGTTGATACTCGTATTAAAGAAGTAGGTGTTCAGATGGCCTCTCGATGTGATTGTTGTTTAAATGCCAAGATTTAATCTCTAGATCATGTGTTTTGCACTGGATCTTTTGCTCATGAGGTATGGAAAAAAGCAGCGGTGGCGTTGGGTGTTAGTTGTATGAGAACGAGTACTTGGAAAGGTAGAGTTAATGTTTGGTTTAGTTGTGCAAGACGGGCCTCACAGTTAGGCATTTTGGTAGGTCTTATACATAGTCTCATCATTTGGAGACTCTGGACTCGTTGATGTAGAGCCAGGATGGAATCAATTCATGATTCGGTGAGAACTGTGTGGCTTGATATTAAATATTGGTTGAGATCCATTTCAAACAAGTTGAATAAATGTACACCCGCTTCTTGCACAGATATTACAGTCCTTCATGCTTTGGATATTCAAGTAAAAAATGTGGGGGTTCATCTTCCTCGTGTAGTTAGATGGTGTAAACTTGGGATAGGTTGGGTTAAGTTGAATGTGGATGGGAGCTGTAGAGGTAACCCAGGTAATTGTGGTGGTGGAGGCGTGATGAGAGATGAAAAAAGTTTTTTTAAAGTAGTTTTTTCCTCATTATTTGGTTATGGAACAAATAACATGGCTGAATTGAAGACGATTATTTTACGGATTAATCTGTGCAAAGATCTCGGATTTGATCAAGTGGAGATTGCTTGTGACTCTACTTTTTTGGTTCAGTGGATAAATTCTGGGAAGTGCTCGGTTTGGAACTTATGGGAATTGTGGGAAAAGCTTGTGCTAGCATTGAGAGGCATACAGCTCAAAGTGGAACATGTTTACAGAGAGGCGAATAAAAGTGCAAATTTTTTTGCCAAATAGGGTGAATCTGGTATTTTTCGATCATATAGTTGCTAGGATGATCTTCCTCAGCAAGTCAGGGGAATGATTCGATTGGATTTGTTGAGTTTTCCTTCTTTGCGCTCATGATGTTTTGTGTTATCTTCTGGAGTTTTGTTTGTTTTCCACTTTTAGTGGTTTAGTTCTTAGTTTTTTTGTTTGGTTGCTGGTCTTTGGTTTTTTGGTTTGGTTTATGTTGGTTAAGTTAGTTTTAGGGTCTTGGAGTTTGCTTTTTTTGTCCCAAAGTCTCAAGCTTGGAACCACGGTATTCCTCCGCCATAAGTGAGGGGTTTTCTAATAAAGTTAGGAGGTGCTGCCCTCTTTTACCATATATATATATATATATATATTGAAACTTTCTTTAAAAAAAATACTCAATTAAGCACAAAGTTCATTTTCCATTTTTTGAAACATAAAGGCAGGAGAATGAAATATAATTTTGTTATTTAACCTTCTCCCTCTTTTGTCATCAGCAAAAGGGCCAAAAAAAATATCTCCTTTGAAAAGAAGACCATTTAAAACTGTAAAGCCCTTAAAATGTAAAATTTCATGATACAAACAAATTTTAGTAAAACATGTCATGAATGCATTTAAGCTCTCAAGCAAGAGATAAAATTTAGAAATTATAAGATCATTCTTTCCATAAAAATTTAAAAACAAATTCCCCCTTGGATATTACTAATAAGTTATGGGGACAATGTTTGCTGAAAAATAAACTTTAACATAAGCACTCAAACAAGCAAAGAATTTTCTGGTATACGTTTAAGAACAATCCATAATATAACCAGAAAACCCAACCATATAGATCTAAAAAAATTTTGAAATAAGATCATATGGAAAATTTTAAAAGATTGTGGCAAGCAACAAGTTGTCACTTAAGTTTTTCAATAAAATCATCATGCTTTAAAGTACACAAGTTACAAAGAATTTCAAAATAGATCTAAGCCAAAAATATTGGTGAGCATAACAAGATAGAAAGTTATTTCAGATGCTCCCCCTATCAATTTGACTACATGCTTAGATAATGTTAGCTACTTATACTGATATTTATTGTGAGAATTCATTAAGTTTTTAACACAGTATAAGTACTAGAACAAATCAGACTCAAAAAGTAAAAACAATAATAGTATGAGTCCATGGAGCTGGTGAGTTATAATCATTTTCTCAATGATGGGGCTTATGCTTCCCGGTATAGTCTCAAGCATACATAACTATATTAACGTTCAATGATGGATTTCATTTAAGCACACTCAACACATGTTCATCCTTCTAAATATTACTTAGCATGCAGGAGATTATAGACATTAAGCTCTTATTTGTTTTTCCTGAAAATGGGGCTTAAGCTCCCCCTGTATATTTGTGTGCACACATACTTGAATTAAACTCAAGGATGATATTCATTTAAGAGCATTCCTCATATGTTCATCCTTTCAAAGAATTTCAGCATGCAACAAATAATAAGCATTCAGCACATGGCATAACATATTGCATTTCAGTTTAAAGCACGACAGCCAATCAAGACTATGCTCAAAGGTAATGCAATAGGAGTTCAAAAAGGATGGCACAACTCAAGAATACAATGAGTGTGTGCGAAATGAAACCTCCCCCTAAGTCATGCAATCGTCCCTAGTCTATGGACCATCATCAAAACATCAGCCGTTTAAATACAAGGGTGATGTTTTACCATTCGGATTCGAGTGAAAGTACATAACCCAAAGTGTTGGACCAAATGGTGTCTATGAACTAGACTTTCCTAGGTACATAGAATGTGTAAAGTTTTGAGCATTCTAGGAAAATTCAAGGAACATAAAAATTGTACATGTTTTTCAAATATGTATATACCGTTTTAAAATTTAACATGTACCAACTTATTAAATTATTTTGCATGCCTAATGATATTTATAAAATCTAAGTAGCATGCAATAAGCTTCAAAACATTTTTATTTAGTATGTAACAACTATAAATATTCAATAATCACCATGTACATGCACTAGTCTAAGTGACCATTTTAAGATTAAAGAACTACTACTCAATAAGGTCACTATTTTGATCCTACATAAGACTTGTAAAATATATTTAAAATTTAAAATAAGTCTTATGGAATTTTAATTCCAGTCAACTAGCTAACATGTATTTCTATATATGATCATTCAAAATAACATGCAAAACCTAGTCAACTACCAGCATGCAATTCACAAATCTACATCAGCCATACAGATGGTGTTTCAAGCATGAAGGTCAAATAACACATCATGATAAAAGATATCCATTCATTAGATAATATAAGCATTAAACAAGAATGGGTGTAACGACCTACTTAATTTCCATGTTTTTTTTTTTATTTATTCTATGACATATAACATGCTCTAATACCATTCTGTGAGTAAACCCAATCATTAGCCTAAGCAGCGAGAAGCAGAAATCACATAGACATAACCATATGAAATATATATATATATATATATATATATATATATATATATATATATATAAAATATCAATACCAGAGTACTAACATGTTTCCCCAAAATACCCTCAACTATACTAGGATATACAAAAATCCTCCACAATACTCACTTCACTAACAGGGCACCACAGAAACCCCTCTATCTGCGAGCCTGGTCTGCTCACCTACCTAGATCACCTGAAAAATGGATCAACACTGGGATGAGCCAACGCTCAATAAGACGAAATATGCTATTACTAGTGTGTAGCAAATGAGCTACAATATTATGAAAATCTATTTTCATATAGTCATGTAAACTGAATATGTAAATACAATACAAGTAATAAAATCCACCACCCTTTCCATGTTACTTAACATAACAGTATTGAAGATTACTATTCAAAATACTTCTAGTATAAGTAAGTAGGTTCCCTGTTTTTGTAAATCTAGACATACGTAATAGTAACTGAAAATGTTCCCTGTGGATAAATGTATGTCATGATTTAACCCCTCATTACAGGATTGTGTGGCCCGTAGGTAGGATTTACCCTAGCTGGCCAACCAGGAATAAATCACTATACTCCATCGATCTGATCTGCCCACCTCAACCCATATCTGATGGGGAGCCTATCCACGTCAAGGGCCTAGGTGATCGACCTACTACCACGTATTATCTAAATAGGTGGTTGCACTCATAACATAACGTAATATCTATAGCAACGGTATCGTGCTCTGTAACTACATAGTCCAACAGGGTCTGATACTATATAAAATATTTCTATATACAACTATCTGATTTACCATGATTCTGAAATAATCGTAATAACCATGATATTGCATAAACTGTATTGTAATTCATATATCATAATACTGAGAATTGCATAATCATAATACTGAAGACTGCATAATCATAATACTGAAGTTCGTATAATTATGGTATTAGAATTCGTATAATCATGGTACTGAAACACGTAAAATCATGATATTGAAATTCGTAAACATAACTCCATGCTATATTCATATTCTCAAGCCACACCATACTTTAATACATAATTTTCATAATTTAATAAACTATATAATGTTTTAAAAATACCTAACATAGCATATTTCCCTTACCTGACTACTGGAAAGCCCCTATGGTATACTGGCCTAACACCGCAGGGCCTCCTACATAACACCTTGAAAACAACATTTTTCAGAACAAAATATCAGTATTTCTCCGCCTACATCATTTCTTATAACTGTCATAAGGCCAAAAATGGGCTAAAAGGCCTTACCCTGAATTTGGGATGAAATCCAACTTTGTTTCACCAACGATCTGCTCCGGCAGACTTGCAGAGAACTTCACCAGGAGCGTCGTGGTGGCTTCGGATCGTCGATCCGGTGACTAACGGGGCTAGAATCGAAGAGAGAAGCGAGAGAGTTCGTAGGAGAGAGAGAGAGAGGAGAGAGAGAGAGAGAGAGAGAGAGAGAGAGAGAGAGAAAGCGCTGTGAAAATGGGTTAAAAATTCGAGTTTTCACTATTTATAGGGTCAGATTTTTCGACGAGACACGTCACCTCTTCTACGAGTCCTTCACTAAATTCGTCAACGAAACCCTGTATTCATCGACGAAATTCAGAGTAGCCCAAAACTTGCGCTCGGTATTTTCTCATCGACGAAACCTTGTATTCGTCGACAAATTTCCTGGAAAATCCTTGAAATTATTATTATTATTATCTCCAAAATGCAATGTCCGCGTTCGTCGATGAAGACTACTGCTTGTTCCTATTTCCATTTTCCTCCCTCTTTATTATTAAAATAATATTATTCTTCGGGTCACTACAATGAGCATATAGAATTCAGTTCAAATAGCATGCGATCTATTTAAGCTCAAATAACAGCCTATGTTATAAGTTATTCATCTATAATATAAACATTTAGCACAGATGGATATTTGCATTCAGTTCAAAGGATCATAATTAACCATCCATCAATTGATGTAACTTTAAAGTTAAGAATGGATAGTTGGTGTTCAGCTCTCAAGTCATCCAATATAAATGAAACAATAAAATATTTCTAAATTAAGCACAATACACTTGATTGGACATTGGATGAATTTTAAAGAACTCCCCCTTAGCCTAAGCATTTTATCTTATGTTCTTAGATTTTCATTTTTAATTTTTAAAACTTAGCCAAATACTCTAAATTTTCAATAACATAACTTTGACCTTGAGTTCTTGGACTTGACATATTTTGCCACTTTTTCACTCCTTTTATATTCAACTCATTTGCCAAAGAGAAAATATTTTCAATAAATATTATTTGGCATTTTATTCTAAGATTTAAGCTAATATTTTCAACTAAGGGTATGAGTTTTAAATAAATATAAATATGAATCATTTAAGTTCCATTATGAGTTTAGGGCTATATGATACATAGCACTAGATTAATTTCCTAAAACTCAATTCAATTTGGTGGACAAAAAAATATGATATATTTATAATTATTTAAACTTTAAGCATCCATATAGCATTACGAATTATTTCCCCAATTAAGAGCCATTGACCATATGAAGGGGATTTACACATTAAAGCGTGCAATAGCCAATATTTTCAAAATTTAACCAATCATAATATATATAATTTAAGCAATTGGATTGGATATTATCAATTAAGATTTTCATATTTGCTTGTTTTTCTAATAATCTTAGTATAACAATAGTGTATGCTAAAATTTAAAATTTTAAGCATACAACACTATTTAAGCATTTAAAACATTATAACCTCTTATATGTTATATCCTAAAATATTATGAGTATTAAAAAATATTTCTTTGAAATGCACCTCATAAGATAGCATGCTGTCATGATTCATAAAAGATTCAACAACAAAAAAAAAAAAAAATTACATGAATCATGACATGAAATATTTAATAAACCTGAAGGAGAAAAGATATACCTTTTCAAATGACTCTTTCTTATACGTTTAAGCTCAGAGTGGCGTTTTCCATACCGCTTATTTTTCCTAAAATTTCCTTGACACTAATATAAAACATAATCTCTTTCAAGAGCATTAGTAATTAAGGTACAATATAAATATTTGCATGACACACAAGATGATATACATAAAAACCATGTCATGCTTTTTCATTTTATTTTCAATATTGGGAAACTATGCATTTTAAGAACATTTTCATTTGGACATAATTTCTTTTGAAAAACACTTTCCAAATCCCCCAAACAATTGATTTTTCAAAAATCATTTTCAATATACAAATAGTAAAATCTATACAATAAAAGTTGTGGAAGATATGCAAAGGATTTATCTTCAAAACAGGGATACACCAAAAATGAGCCCTTGCGATTTTTATGCAAAAAACAGTTAAGCTTATTGCAACCGAACTCTGATACCAATTGAAAGATATGGTGTGATCCCAAGAAGGGGGTGAATTGGCATTTAAAAATATTTTTTTTAATTTAAACTTCACCGATTCACCACATTAAATCTTATTTAAAAATTAAAGTGTGTATGAAAAATAAGAAAGACAAAAAATAAACATTCATACACATGCGGAAATTAAAGTATGAAATTCAAATGAGAGAGAGAGAGAGAGAGAGAGAGAGAGAGAGAGAGAGAGAGAGAGGTGCAAGATTTGTTATCAAGGTTAGGTCAATCGTGCCTACGTCCCCGCCTCAAGCCAAACCAGCTTAGAGGATTCTACTACCTTTACTCACTTACTGGGTGGAGCGACACTGCCACAACCTACAACTGCATCTTACAGGATGGTGCTCCTAGTTCTCCTAACCAGGTTTGAACTAATCCGGTGCACGTTAAATGTAACGACCTGCCTAATTTACCATAACAATTTTTTTTCCATAATATCCAATATAATAATTCTAACAAATCATAATCAACCTAGACTCATGGATACCAGAGATATACCTAAAATACAATACGGATTCCTAAGCAGTAGGAAACGTAAAATCATATACATATCAAATTATCCAACCAATACAATACTGTTATATGTATAACACTATCTGTGTTATGTCTGGAAAAACATATTTTATCATAGGTATAACATACTAAATTTCTATACATATAAATCATCTTACATGGAAAATAGAAATTTAAAATAAAATCTCACAACTTTCATGTTGATCAATTTTTAAGATAAGAAGTTATGGATTGAGAAAAACACCCATCACTGAGACGGAAGAAACATGAAGGGAATTTTTCTACTACGGATATTTTTCAGTGTTTTGGTCATAACTTTTTCTATACGACTCCAAATTGAACGTTCTTGATATCAATAGAAAGTTAAGAGAAAATTCCACAACTTTAATGCTTAACACTTTTTAAGATAAGGAATTATGGATTGGGAAAAACGCTCATTTCTACTGTCTGGTCAATTGCCCAGTTGATTGACCCTTTTGTAAAAAATAGTTTTTGTCTTCTTTTAACTTCAAAACCATTTTAAAACATTTGTATAAGTTCGGCATTTTATGAAAAAGGTTTTTCATGTTACTTGGAGGTTCTATGGCCAATTTAAGGTCTTGGTTGAGCTTCAATTTAGATCATATGATATGCATACACACATTAAACCTAAATAATTATTACAACTAAGAAAATAATATATATAGCCTTTCAAGTCTTCTACTCCTTTGATTGTCCATGGAATACGTATTGGAATATGATTGTTGATGTGCATTCAAGGCTTTCATGTTTCATCTCTCATTTGTGTCTTCTGTATTATAAATCTGTTCAAAAACTAAACGCACACATGAGATGTGGTTTGTAATAATCAAAACAGGGATCAGACTCAAAAAGTCAACAAAATAATAATTTCTTGAGGTGGTTTTTTGGAATATATCCATTTTATTTATGACACAAGACATTTTCAAAATAATAATTATGAATAAATTTTTGCTCCCACTAATTAATAATAATAATAATAATAATAATAATAATAATAATAATAATAAGGATAGTAGAAACCAATTTATATTATTTTTAAACTCAATTATGATTAGTAATTATAGAAAATTTTAACATAGGTATAATTTGTTGGTGCAAACTTAAATTATAAATTATGTTGTCGTTTCATATTAATATTTTTATTAATAGGTCAATTTGAAAATATTAATCAACTTATTAAATTACAATTTATTGGGAAGATTTAAATTTTAAAATTGTAGTCTGAATAAGTGTTTTAGTGGTTAACCATGCAAATAATTAACCTTTCATGCTCAAATTATTATAACAACAAACATGTAAACTCAAAACTCAATCTACATATCCACTTTGTAAGTTCATGTTGCAGTTAATTAAATCTTAAAATTTTTATGAATTTTAATTTAACTATGATTTAATTATAAAATAATTTTAATTAATTTAAAATTAGATGCTACAAAAATTAAATTATAAACATATCAAACAATTTAAAAAATTAAATTTTAAATTCATGATATGACTTTGAAAGAAATCCATTTTATTTATGGCATAGTGCGATCTCAAGAAAATTGTGAATAAACTTTTGTTGCTCCTACTAATTAATAGAATAAAAGAATATAATAATAATCATAGAAATCAATTTATATTAGCAATAATAAATATTTTTAGTTCAATTATGATTAGAAATTATAAATATTTTTAGTTCAATTATGATTAGAAATTATAGAATAATTTGATTTAATTATCACTGATCATTTAAAAATTTAATTACAAATTTATATTATAGTTTCAAAATTTTAATATTTTTATTTCTAGATCAGTTTAAAAATGTTAATCATTTACTAAATTACAATTTAATGGGTTCATTTTGAATTAGTGTTTTAGTGATTGACCATGCAATTAATTAGCCTTTTATCCTCAAATTATTATAACAACAAACACACTCAAAGTTCAATCCATATATTCACCTTACAAGTTCATGTTGTGATTAATTAAGTCTTAAAAGTGTTATGGAATTTAATCCTTCAAATTTTTTAAAATTTTGTCATTAGTTGATGCAAATATTAATCTATGAATTTATCATATATTTTTTAAAAATTAAATTATAAATTCGGGAGATAATTTTGAAATAAATTCATTTTATTATGGCCCAAGACTTTTTCAAGATAATAATTATAAATAAACTTATGCTTCCACCAATTAATTTTTGAAATTGTATGATCAATTTATAAATTAATATTTATATCAACCAATGATAAATTAATTATTATTTTATAATTAAATTAGTAATCATATTATTTTTAAGACTTAATTAATCAAGCATGCATGAGCTTGCAAGGTGGATATGTAGATCGAACTTTGAGTTTGACATGTTTGTTGTTATAATAATTTGAGGATGAAAGGTAATTAATTAAATCATAATTAAAATAAAATTTACATTATTTTTAAAACTTAATTAACCACAGCATGAGCCTACAAGGTGTATATGAAAATCAAACTTTAAATCGATGCATTTTTTGTTACAATAATTTGAAGATAAAAGGCTAATTAGTTATATGGTCAATCACTAAAACACTTATTCAAAATGAGATTGTAAAATTTGAAATTTCCTAGTAATTGTAATTTAATAAGTTGATTAATATTTTGAAACTACTCATAAATGAAAATAAGCTACCCCAAAAAAAATGTAATTTAATTTTCGTAACAACCATTGCATATAGGTTTATAGAACATCGTAGCGTAATTGTCCTGGTGAAATCTCTAAACCTAAAAGATTGAATGGAATGATAAATAGATAAGTAAATCCCTTCTGAATTTGAAGGTTGCCCTTAACTACTAATCATAACTGAATTAAAAAAATTTGCAAATACTAATATAAATTGATTTCTACAATTCTTGTTATATATATATGTAACGACCCGAATAATAATGGGATTTAAATAATTAAGAGAAAGGGAAATGGAAAACAGTAACAGAAAGAGGAAGTCGATGACATTGCACTTTGAAAGGAATAACCGAGTGAATCATCAGGGCTTCGTCAACGAATAAAGGGGATTCGTCAACGAGGGTATAAGAGAATTCGCCAACGAATACAGGGGATTCGTCGACGAGGAAATACAGAGAAAGGTTGTGAGCCAAATGAATTTCGTCAATGACAACTGAATTTCGTCAACGAAATTATTAAAGGATTCGTCGACGAATGACGTGGCTCATCAACGAATTCCCTGTTCTATAAATATCAAAATCCAGATTTTTATCTTCATTATTAAGTTAACCCTCTCCTCTCTCTCTCCCCCCCCCCCTTCGGTTTTCTCTCTCTCTTTCATCAATTTTGGGCTAAATTTACGCCGGATAGACAATCCGAAGCCACCATGATGCTCCTGGGAAGTTCTCTCCAAATCTGCTGGAGCGGATTGTTGGTGAAAGCAAGTTGGAAATCATCCCTGATTTGAGGCAAGACTTTTTAAGCCAAATTTGGTCTTACGATAGTTATAGGAAATGATATACACGTGAAAATACTGAAGTTTAATACTGGGAGTTTTCATTTTTAAGGTATTGGCCAGGAAATCCTTCAGGTGTTAGACTAGAATATTTTGGAGGCTTTCTCAGTAGTCAAGTAAGGGGATAAACTAAACTAGTATTTTATAAAAAAATGTATGTATATTATTATAGAATTTGATTTCAGGGGAATGAATATATTTATATATGATTTATATTTGGGAAAATACGGCTAAAATGATGGTATGTTAAATATGTGAAAAATCTATTTAGTGTGGCATGAGTATAAAATGTTATGAAATACTGTTTTCTGAAATGGGATTATGATACGGATTTTTATAATGGAAAAACCGGCATACAGGCTGTGCTATGATGTGATTTGCCAGCGTACGGGCCGAGCTATGATAAAATGTGTAATACCGGCATATGGGCCGATAACTTTCATGATACATGTATATATCCAAAATGATATGATTAATTTGATAATTAATGATATGAAATATCCATGTATCACAATTTCAATATATGTTATATGGTATCAAAACCTGGTTGGCTTGGTCTAGGCTAGTAGTTGCACGGTACCGTTGCCATGTGTCCATGGCCTTCGTGATCATGATATTTGTGTTAATGCCGCTATACGGAGTGTTGTGAGATTGGATGGTCGATGTGGTTTTTAAGAAGTGTGTGATCGCCCTTGATGTACGGACCAGGTCAGGCAGACTTATCAGACTTACAAACTGTACTTTTGACTTGACAGTGGTTGGCCAACCATTGTCAGGTCCCGCCTTTGGGCCACACAACCCAGCCATATGAAGGTAATACATGACAACAGCCAGCTAACCTACCAAGAATGTTTTTATGTTATTATTCTTATACGAGATGAAATATGTTTATGAAAATGCAGTACGTTCTGCCATGTTTTGATGATATATATGTTTTCCCAGATTTGACAAAACGGTTATCGAATATGTTATGTATGGTATATGTAGAACACGGAATACTCATGTTGTCACACACTGGTATTAGTATATTTCCCTTACTGAGAGGTGTCTCACCCAAAACTTTTCAAGAGCCCCAGATAGGAGAGCGGGAAAAGCCCCACAGATCTAGAGCTGTTGTCTGCCCTTTTGAAGGGTAAGTTTTAGTAGGGACGGTTGGATTTTGTGGGAAATGTCCCTAGACTTTGTTTTTGAGATGTATATATATATATACTGAAATACAGTGGATATAGTGACTCTGGTATTTGTAGTAATGTGATGGATGTTCTATATTTACAACATTATGATTATATGTTTCCTGCTGCTTAGGCTTCCGTGTCGTGTTCTGACTTATCCTTGGTACTCACAGGTCCAGGTGGATTATGATCTGCTGAGCTGGGATTTGTGATATTGATTTTATTTAGAAAAAAAAATATAGAAATTAAGCAGGTCGTCATAGTTTGGAATCAGAGCCTAGGTTGCTAGGTTCTGTAAACTTTGGAATGCTACGGAAACGATACCAGAGTTTAGGAAAAGATTTGAGGTTTTGTTCTATAATCTGGAGGCAGGACTTCCGTGGTAGTTTCTGTGTTTTTTCTGGAGTGACAATTTCAGAAAAACCATAGTAAGCTATTGTCGAGTTGTATTCCTAGAATGTAGAACTGAGGGTTAGGAATGAGTTAAAAATGTTAAGATAAGTGGTGAGGATAGGTGGGTAAATTATAAGGATAGAATTTCTAAGTTGTGTTTTTTCTTTCTAGGATAGATCCAGGAGGAGATAGTGCCCATGCGAGTGGCAGTGATGGAGTAGGACCATTAGGTGCAGTTGGGACTGACTCTGACGCGGTATTACGTAGTGTGGCTCAGCAGGTTATGGATGAGATCGCTGGGAGATCGAGGGAGCAGAGCGAATCACCTGCAGGCCATGGGTGCACTATCGAGAAGTTTACAAAGATGAATCCTCCTACATTCTCAGGTGGGGTTGATCCTGCAGCCGCCGAGAACTGGATGCAGGAGACCGAGAAGGTCTTGGCCGTGTTACAGTGTACTGAGGAACAGAGGGTCGTTTTCGCCACCTATAGATTTACGGGAGAGGCCAAGAGATGGTGGACTGCGGTGAGACTATTGGAGTAGCAAAGGGTGACTTTGATAGCTATGACATAGGACCGGTTTAAAGAATTGTTCTTTGATAGATATTTTCCAACTACTGTCAGGGAGGCTAAGGTAAAAAAGTACCTGAGTCTGAAGCAGGGACAGCTATCTGTACAGTAGTATGCAACGCGTTTCATCGAGCTCTCTCGTTTTGCCCCGTATACTATTCTTGATGAGGTGAAGAAGGCGAGGAAGTT
Source organism: Malania oleifera (assembly GCF_029873635.1). Taxonomy (NCBI): domain Eukaryota; kingdom Viridiplantae; phylum Streptophyta; class Magnoliopsida; order Santalales; family Ximeniaceae; genus Malania; species Malania oleifera. Next base: position 55,934,595 of record NC_080426.1, read on the forward strand.
TGAGAGAGGCTTGAGGCGGAGTATATTCAAGCAGGTGGTGGTGGTGCGGATCCAGGACTTTGCTGAGTTAGTCGATAGGGCAACCTTGGCAGAGATTGGTGAGCGTCTTGTTGTAGAGGAGCAGGAACAGAGGAAGAGATCTGCATCTACCGGCTACCAGCGAGGTCATAAACCAGGTCAGTGGAGGAAAGGAAACTATGGAAGAGGGTGGAGACAGGAGATGGGAGGACGCGAGGTGCAGGCAGGGCAGGGTCCTTCAGTCTGTCAAACTATTGGTAGGAGGCACTAGGAGAGTGTTGAGCTGGTGGTGTGGTGTGTTATCATTGCGGTTGATCGGGGCATATGGTACGAGACTGCTCTACCCCACCAGATGTAGTTCCAGCTTCCAGACCATACCAGGGAGGTTACCAGGCGCCACATGGGGGCCAACAGAGGAATACGGCTCTAGCCAGGGTGTTTACTTTGATGTCGGGTGAGGCTGGGACAGTAGGTGACGTGGTGACAAGTATGGTTATTATGTTTTCTTTTAAAGTTATTGCATTATTTGATTCAGGAGCTACGCACTCATTCATGTCTTTGGGGTGTGTTAAGTTATGCGGGGCTGAAACACAACTATTAAATGTTGAATTGTTGGTATCTACACCGACTGGGTTAACAGTGAGGTGTAGTAGGGTACTCCGAGGTTGTCCAATTGATATTGAAGGAAAGACTTTGTTTGCTAATCTAATAGTGTTAGACATGCACGGGTTTGATGTTATATTTGGCATGGATTGGCTAGCGGCCAATTTTGTCAGCATAGATTGCTGAGCACAAGAAGTGGTATTTAAATCTCCGGGGGGAAACAGAATTCAAGTTCGTAGGGTCGCAAGTGCAATCCCCGCCTCAGCTAGTTTCAGCTATTTAGGCCAGAAGACTATTGCTGAGTGGTTGTCAGGGGTTTGTGGCTGTTGTAAAGGAGACATTAAAAAATGAATTGAAACTTGCTAGCACACCTGTAGTCAAGGAGTTTACAGATGTTTTCCCATATGAGTTACTAGGCTTGCCATCTAATCGTGAGGTAAATTTCCCTATTGATCTATTTCCCATACGACTCAGTGTATCTCCGTGGGGAGCTCCAGTTTTATTTGTGAAAAAGAAAGACGGGACTATAAGGATATGTATAGACTATAAGGAGATTAATAAAGTGACAATCAAAAACAAGTATCCTCTACCCCGTATCGACGATTTGTTTGACCAGCTCCAAGGTACACAGGTGTATTCGAAGATTGACCTCAGATCTGGCTACCATCAAGTGAAAGTGAAAGCAGAAGACGTACTGGTCTAGACCAATACCTAGACCAGTTTGTTGTTGTTTTTATTGATGATGTACTGGTCTATTCGAGGAGCTATGAGGAGCATGAGACGCACCGAAGGCAGGTTTTGCAGACACTTCGGGAAAAGAAGTTGTACGCCAAGTTCAGTAAATGTGAATTCTGGCTTGAGAAGGTCGTATTCTTGAGGCATGTTGTATCTGGAGATGGTATTTCTGTAGATCCCAATAAGATTGAGGCAGTAGTGAATTGGGCTAGACCGAGAAATGTTCAGAAGATCAGGAGTTTCTTGGGGTTAGTTGGCTATTACCGCCGTTTCGTTGAGGGATTTTCAGCTTTGTCAGGACCTTTGACACGACTGATGAGGAAAAATGTTAGATATGAGTGGGATGACAGTTGTAAGCAGAGTTTTCAAGAATTGAAGCAAATATTAGTCACAGCACTAGTATTGGTTATCCCATCATAGGGCGAGGGGTATGTTATTTACAGTGATGCGTCCTTGAAGGGACTTGACTGTGTATTGATGTAGCATGGCAGGATAGTGGCGTATGCATCCAGGCAGTTGAAAGAATATGAAAAGAACTGCCCTACACATAATCTTGAATTGGTTGCAGTGGTATATGCATTGAAAATTTGGAGACATTACCTGTGTAACGCCCCGAACCCTTAAACCCGAGTCCGGTGCATTATACCTGATAATATCCTAATAATCATGATCCATAACATACGCAGCGGAAAACATAAACAAAATCTCCATATAACATAATACCAGAGTGCACTAATTCTAACTACCAACCATAATAAATTAATCATTAACCTGTATTCAAATATATACTGTCTCTAAAACATTATCCACATATACCAGTATGTTTCACAATCGTCCATATCTTATAAAAGTTAAAACATAAATCATAAAACATAAAATATACATATCAAAATTAACATAAAAATATACCATTTTCTCTTTCTATTTACCAAAAATGCTATAAAATCTCGAGCTCTCTAAACTCAATCTCGAGGAAATCCTGAAAAAGATAATTTCATATTTGGGTGAGACACATCTCAGTAAGGGAAGAAACAATATATTAAAACAGTATGTGGCCAACATAAGTTTATATATGACATATTATTTAACATTTGAAAATCGTTAACATAATTTCTCAAATCATTCTCTGAACCTAATCAATCACATGCAAATGTTTAACCCATGAGATTACCCGAGGATAGGGGTGATTACCCGCCCATACAAGTAGTGCCCCTCTGCTCTGATACCTAGGCAACCCAAAGGTCGCAGCTAAAGCGTACCAGGGCACTCACCTTACTCAGTAAGCCCTCAAGTGATAAATTAATCTCGTACTCACACATTCAACAATAGTTTACTGGCAAAGGCCCTAAGGATAGGGAATTCTACCCGCCCATACAAGTAGGTTCCCTCTACCCTAACATGTTATGCGGCTACTGCCACATTTGTAGCTACTAGTGCACTCGCCTTACTCAACAAGCCTTCAAGCGAAAGGTACGCCTCGCCCAATCGTAATATGTTTTACATACATACATACTTCTAATATCATAATATATCATTATTTCCATCATTATTCAATCATTCACATTCTTTCATGTCAATAACTTAACATTTCTTTGCGTTTCACTTTAAGTGACTCTTTCCCATTTGTATCGTTCACATTTCACATTTCATTTCATTGCATTATCATTTCTTGTCATTTCATTTCATAATATTTTCATTTCATTTCTTTGTACCACAGCCATTCTTTAGCCGTCATTTGTTAGTCCACATAGAAATGAGCTAGATCTACTAACAATTAGTCCACATAGAAATGCGTTAAAATCTACTAATCCGGCTTTCAACTATCGTACATTTACCCAGCATCTTTCAGTTATTTTACCCAACATCTTTCAACTGTTTACATGGTTGCATTAACACATACAAGCAACATAGTCCATGTCATGTTTTATTTACAATGCATTACTTACTTAACCTACATCTCATACATTTAACATATATTTCCACACAGCATTCTATTTACTCATGTCACACAATTTAGTAATAAAATTCATACACTGCCTGCAAAATAAGTCAACCAACATTTAATGTTTATATACTGAAAATACCTTTCATTTCTTACATAATTATCCTGAAAATATTTCTCACTTTCATCAGTTCATTTTCACATATATATATATATATATATATATATATATATATATATATCTAATAAACAATCATAAACTCGAAAAAAATATAATTTAAAGAGTTGACATTTTACCCATACTGAAACATATAACAAAGCATTATAGTTGAGAAGTTTACAATAATTCAATGAATTAAGATTCACAATTTCTTCCTTTTCCTTCATTCTTTTTATTCTCTTTTTAATTACAAGTATTGAATGGACAAGCTAAAAACAGCCTATCCTTTGCCAAACACTTTATAATTCATATTATTCATAATTTTTTTAGGGTCAAAACTATTGAAGGAGAAACATGTTGGGTGCTAGTTTGATACATTCCTAAACTTGTTTAATTTCTTAAAGTTACTAGTGTTTAAGTTTATTTTATTGGGAGTTATCATAAAATACCAAACACTTAAAATTTTAATTAATTTTACATTGTTAGGGGAATCTTACAATCTATTATCATATCCTATGATTTGGTCTAGCGTAACCCCCAATGATCCTACATAGGATCCTAATTCTAAAAACCTCAATGCAACCAAAATCCATATAACTCAATTCTTGCAACCACATGTTCAAAACTTTTATCTTTTCATGTTTAGTTTATACTTAGACGGGATAGTCTATAATGTAGAAAATATTAAGGAAAATGAAGGATTTTTTCTTTTTGTTATTCATTTACAAAGGAAATTACAAAAAGAATACACACACACACACATATATAGTAAATAAATGAAATATTTTTTTTTTTAACATGTTAGTAATGCTTAATTTTAAAAATTCTAATGATATATGGACAATTTAAACTATTTGATATAGAAAAATATAATAAAAATTATTTTCTTCTTTTTGATTGTTTAAAATTCTTGATCAAAGGGAATCATGTTTCTCGACGATTTCATTTGAAACATCGACTAGGATAGACTTTCATGCTCTAGCTTATTTTATTTTGACTTTTAAGCTCTAGCGAATTTAAATAAAATATATTAATTAATCATTTGTTTTGGGATCATAATCTTAGGCCAAAGTGCCCAAAACAAATGTCTCAACTTAAAATAATTCCCAAGATCGACAAATTATAGGTTGAATACTAATCTCTAATTTTTACTGAATCATGTCCGTCTCTTTAAAAATTTAGACTATTGTCTTTTGTTGCCTAGGGGCTAGGGGGAACAGTTTCTTGTAGTTAATTACTATACTAATTTAATTAGATTTTGCAATTTAAACGTTGCACTTTCATTGTGTATTAATATTTCACATCCAAAATAAACACTTCGGTTACAAGGAACTTATCAAATTAAATGAATTAAAGCATTATGAAACATAGGAACCGTTAACTTCACTATCTCATTTTTTTTTCTAGACCTAATATATGTAAGTTCAACAACATAATTCATGAAGACACGAAAATAAACTATTCCTTAGCTAGTAGAAGCAATGGCTCTATCTTGATAAAGAAGACCAAGCAAAACAAGTTTGAATGAGAGAGATTTATTATGAAGCATTCATATGAGAGTGACCCATCATAACAAATTTTCCCTTCTAGTCATACATGAATAAGTTGAACCTATGTCTCCCAAATTTTAAACAAACATTAGAAGTATTTCTTAGATATCGAAGTATTCATTTTACCGCTTACTAATGCTCTTTATCTAGATTAGCCATATACCTACTCATAACACTAACTACATGTGAGGTGGTAGCATGGAAACAAATTGTAACACATATATTACTTCCAATTACACTAGAATAAGAAACATGTAATCACTTTCTTTGTCTAATTGCAGTGACAAAACAAATGAAAGTTGAAAATAAACAGCAAGTGGAGTGCTAACTAATTTGACATTTATCATGCCAAAATGCTCCAAAACTTTCTTAACAAATTTTTCTATTTTTTTTCGTGTCAAATACAACAATCCTTGCTTTCAATCCTTACGAATTTTCATGCCAAGAATCTTCTTTGCTCTGCTTTTAAATTTTTCATTTCAAATTCCCCAACCAGCTAAGCTATTAACCTATTAATCTCAAACTTATCTTTAGAAGCAATAAGCATATCATTAAATATATAATAGAAAATAGATAAAAGAATCATCTTTATGCTTTTTGAAGTACCTCCAATTATCATACTTTCTCCTTGAACAACCAGTGTCCAACATAAATGAGTCGAACCTTTTATACCACTAACAAGGAGAATGCTTTAATCCATATGATGATTTCTTTAACAAACAAACATGATTTTTTTCCCCATCAATATTAAAATCTTTAGGCTGACAAATGAAAATCTTTTCCTCAAGTATACTATGCAAAAAATTTGCCTTAACATCTAGTTATTCAAATTCTAAATCATACACAAGAAGAAAAGATAATAATACACGTATGTATGTTTAACAATGAGAGAGAAAACCACATTAAAATTTACTCTGGCAATTTGACTACAACCTTTAGTAACTAATCATGCATTTATAACTTACGAATACTTAGATAATACAAGTATTTACTGATTCAGGAAAAATACATTAAAACTAATCATAGATTGGCGTTTCTTAAGAGCATGTAACACTGCTATCAGGAACTGCGTCTGTTATCAAGCTCAGTTTGGATGAAACCAACAGCAAAATCCTTTGCTTAATTTTATGTAATGTACAAAGATACAATGTTTCAGTGTCAAAATGGGAAAAAGCTTCATGGTCATGCACCGTCAGTTCTACTGATCTGCAGTAGCAGCCAGAGGCTGGAGAGCTTTAAGGGGATTCATGATAACGCCGTCAATAAGGCCATATTCTTTTGCTTCTTTGGCACTCATGAAGAAATCGCGGTCAGTATCCTGGTTGATCTTCTCAAGGCTTTGACCAGTATGGTAAGACAGATAACCATTCAGGTTTGCCTTATGATGCAGCATTTCATTTGCCTGGGAAAGCAACAAAACCATGGCTATGATAAATGTTTATGTTCATGAAAACAAAACAAAGAAGCAAAATGTATACAAATTCATGGCAGCTTTCAGAAAATTCATATTTGTTGGCTGGATTAGCTAAACATGGAATTTTCTTAATTATGTGCTCGACTCAGTCTCATGAATGTTGGTCATAAAAAGTGAGTTTGCCACTTGCAATTGTTGCTGTTAGTTTGCACAATCGCGGACATCTTGAAGTTAATCAACTTTTTGTTTCATTTACATTCCTCAGTCTTCAATTGAACATGTGTGTGATCATTGGTGTCAATATGCAAGCTTTCTTTGATGCAGAGATGAAAATGAAGAAGATTAAGACCTGCTACTTCCCTGTTTTTGTATCTCCTAGTGTTCTGCAAAGGAAGAAGGATCGCTTTGAGGGTTTTGCTCCGGAGGTGAGATTTAACTACAATCTTTCTTTTTGCACTTGGGGGAGGGATCTACTGATCTTTAATTTTATGGAGTGCTTTACTCCCCCTTCTCCCTAAAGATTGGACTCTTGCTGTTGCCATTAAACTCCACAAAATTATATCTTCTAACTGAAAATGTTGTTCACAAGCTACCTTCTTTAGACACCATAATAAGAAGCCTAACAGGCTTAAATGAATATAATTTTTTTAAGAACTTAACTCCATGCACTCAAAGCAATTATTGTTGACCATGGATTCAAGCATGAGCCCCTCGACCCCCTCCACTGATGGGTCAATGAGTGGAAATATTTTGTATTGTAGAGATTACTCAACAGCACTGAGTTAGGTATATGTTAATGCTTTCTCTATATTTTTCACGGTTGATCCTTCCAACCTCTGCATTTCGTGTGTTTTCAGGTCGCAGGGGTCACAAAATCAGGAGAAACAGATTTGGAAGGGCCTACTGCGTTGCGTCCTACTAGTGAGACTGTTTTCTACCCTATTCTAAGTGGATAAGGAGACACCCAGACTTGACTTTGGAACTAAACCAGTGGTGCATTGTCGTTCATTGGGAATCTAGCCATCCAACCCCATTTATCAGGTAGTTTCTCATGAATTTGTTTATCTATGATTGGTTTGTCCATTTATCAGGTAGTTTCTCATGGATTTGTTTATCTATGATTGATTTGTTTCATTTTTCTAGCCTTGTTATTAAGCCCTGCTGCAGTTACAAGAGGTTTTTTGTCTTTATTGAGTGTATCGAATATTAGGAATTGTACGCATTTATAATTTTAGGCTGGTGTCGATAACACGAAGGCTGGTGTTCATGTCTTACACTTTTTTCTGCTTATTTAATAGAAGACTCCATTATTGTGAGGCAAATACTGTTAGAATTTGTTTTTAATATATTCAAGTTATCTTCCCATTAAGTGCCTCTAACGGAGTTTTTTTTTTTTTTTAATATTCATTAAGTCCTTTCATGAGCTGATTTTTCCTCAGTGAAAACTTACATAAGAATGGTTTTTTGTAGCGTCCAATAAATTTTTGGCTTGTTATATTAAAGAAAAAAATGACTCTGGTCAAACACTTGTGCTAATGTTTGGAATTATTTTTGTCATAGTTAATATATTGTCAATAATAGTTAAATTTCTTCTGTTAATTTACCGGAAAGTGCTAGTACACTTTATGGTTGTAGGAGTCGATCAGTTTCTTTGGCAGGAAGGGCGTACTGCTTTTGCCACCAAGGTGGAGGTAGATACCAAGGTACAGAATTCCGAGTTTATAACCCATGTATCTTTGGCTTCCATTTGGTTTCTATTGTGAGCACAAGTGATTTATACTGGTCTTTTATCAAAAAGTGTTCATCCGAGATGTTAAATTAAAGTTATGCAAGAATTTATACCATGGTACTACACTAGTGGTATTTTACGGACGTGTTCAACCAAGTTGTCGAGTCATATTTATACAAGAAATAGAACATTTACTTTGGTGCAAATTTAGCCACTCCAAAAATGTTTTTGGGTAGTGCAATTCATGAGCAGTTCAAAACCATGGTACTATAATATTGGGAACAACTCTAATTCATTTTCTTTAGCAGCATGCAAACAACACACTGTATTAGTGGTCAAAAGATGAGCATTAGATCAACCATTTAAAAAGTTATGGTCATGTTTTATTTTATTTATTAACACTTATTTGTATTATGGGGTGCCAACTTTTTTTAAAAATTTCTTATTGTAACCCATATTTATTCTTCCTCGGAGCATGGAAGTGGACTTGTCTTGGGAGATGGCCTGCTTTCATTAAAGGCAAACAGATTTTAGATGCAAGACTGGTAGCTAAGGAGGTGGCTGAGGATGTGAAAAGGATGGGCAGCAGTGTGGTGTTATTCCCAAATTGAATTCCAAAAAAGCCTATGCCAGGGTGAATTGTGGTGTTTTGGAGAAGAAGATGGTTAAGAAAGTTTGGGTTCGTGTGGATGAACTGGATGAAAGGTTGGTTGTCCTCAACAAATATGTTTTGTGATCGTGAATGGACAATATAGGGAGAAGTTGGGTGCTTCTAGGGGGGGGTGGAGCACAGGGACTCCGTGTTTTTGTTCTTGTATACCTTGGTGGTTGATGTGGAGAAAGCAGGGAGCAGGTGGGAGTATCCCACCTTCAGTAGTTTCCTAATGATACTATATTTTTAATTGAGGATAATGTTGATAAATTCAGAAAGGTTTTTTGTTGAGTGTTTTCAAGAAGATTACAAGTTTGAATACTAACATGTCTAAGAGTGAGGTGGCCAATATTAACATGCATCATGGTGATTTTAAGGTTTCACGACTTCAGCTGGTTGTCTTTCTATGGCTTGGCCTTTGTCCTATTTAGGTCTTCCTTTAGGGGGTGATCCTACTTTTGCTGCTTTTTGGATCCAGTGGTCTAGACAGTGTGAAGGAGATCGGAGGGGCTGGAAGAGGGCAAAATTTTTAGTCAGGGTGCAGCTAGGAGACCTATGTCTGATGGGGATTTGGTGTTTGGTAATTTGGTATCCAAAAACATATCCTTAATTGGGAAATAGATATTGAGGTTACCCTTGAGAGGTTAATTCCCTGTAGCACAAGGTTATTAGAATTAAGTGTGGGGTTCACTAGAATGGTGGGATAATAAAATGCATTGCAACATTTCTCATGCGAGTCCTTGGAAGTTCAGGCTGCTCACTTGTTCTTTCCTCCTACTCAGTTCAAAACAGGTAATGGTAATACAATTCGATTTTGAGACAATCATTGGATGGGAGAGATTTCATTGGAGTTTTGGTGCCTCATCTTTGGGTTTAGCTGCATAAAGCGGATTGAAGGTGAGCTTATTGAATTTTTTTTAAAATCTTGCCATCAATAGGGAATATATTTTGGATCCTCGGTTAGGGATTTATTGTAGTCGCCTTTATTTTGTTACAATAGTTGTTTATATGGGAAATAAGAGGGTTTGATATCCATTTCCTAGTTTGTATTGTCTTTGTTTGTTGCACACGGGAGCTGTTTCTTCCTTTTGCTTTCTAATGGGGAGAAAATTTCATGGGATTTCCATTTCTGCGACTCCCTGAATAATAGAGGAGCTGTCATCTTTGTCATATTTGTTGGAGGTCTGCGGTCCTTCCAATAGTGGGGATGTGCAGAAATGGATGCCGGATTCAAGGGGGGCTTTTTCTTGCAAATCTTTCTCAGTTTTTGATCCAGGAGAACATGTCTTCTTTGCTATATCATAGTATTTGGAAGGTCAAAGTTTCTTCTAAAGTAAAGGCTTTAATTTGGTTGGTTAGTTAACACTAACAATATGCTGTACAGTAGGAGGCCTTTTAAGGCATTACCTCCGGATATGTGCATGCTTGCTTCAATTGTTCTCAAATCTTAATCTGCTTCTCACTTGTTTATGCACTGTCCTTTCTCGTGTAGGATGTGGAACAAGTCACTTGTTATTATTGGAGAAAATTGGGCTTGTCTGGAGTTGGTGGAGGATGTGTTGGCTTTTTCAATTTTAGGTTTCAAAGCAGGAACACGGGCAGGTCAGCCTTATGGAGACGCCAGTCATATGCTGTGTTGTAGGGTATATGGATGAATAAGAACCCTTGCATTTTCAAGGGGAAAAAGGATTCTTGGTTTCCGGTTTGGCATAAATTCAATATTTGGCTTCTTTATGGGCTGTTGCTGCGGGTTGTTTCGAGGAAATGTGTTTTGTGGATGTCCAGCGTGATTGGTTGGCAGTTTTGCATTCTGTTATTTTCTTTGGTTTTTCTGTTTTTTCATGGAAGGATACCCTATTCTACTTCGTTGTACATTCTTTCTTTACAGTATTTATTCTTTTCAATATATAGAGTGAGAGGGGGGGGGGGGGTATGGATATCCAAAGAATTTGGATAGAATTTTAAAAAATTGATCATAGATGTTGGTTGGTGAGTCACCCAAAAAAAGCATCGAGAAAGGTCAAGCATATATGTTTTATGAAATGATCAGTGGTCTCATTTATGCTATGCCCTGCATCGTGTTCGTGTGTGTTTATTGAACTTTCTTCACTTTATATATACATATATATTATATGTGTGCTTTTTTTTTAAAGAAAACACATTGAAAGAGGACAAACAAAAGTGCAATGAGAGGAGAACCGGACATCCTCCAAAAAAAAATGGAAAATTTGGAAAAGAGGAGAGATTGTACAAGCCTTGAAAAGAGACTATAGCTAATGACTATGGAATGCATGACTTCTGTCTTGACTCGAAAGACTATTAATGCAGCTCTTTTTATGACGGAGTACAGATTAGTAAGCTTCTTACTACCATGTTGAGGGACTAGTAATAATCCATCTTTTGAAACAACAGATAATTTAAAAATGGAAAGTCTTAAACAATTCAGTTACTAACTTGGATTAACTTTAAGGTAGGCAAATTAATACTGATGTTTGGAATTAAGAAATAACTGCATTATATCTGCTGCTACAGTTGGTGGAATGGCCTACTGGTGCTTGGTTTAGCTAATCTCCGTTGTCTATGTCCAAGTCTCTCTGCTTCTCAATCTTCTTTTTCTTATGAATTTGGTGAATGTCCTTCCTTATAGCATGCGTTTGTACACAATATTTTAGTAATTGGCCTCAGCTTTAAGTATAGATGCTAGCATCAGACAGATGGATATTGATGTTGAGCACTTGAAATTCTTATAATCGATGATAGAGAATAGTAAAGCTTTGAGATATAATGTCTGTTTTCTTCATATGAGATTGATTGCAATTTTTTTTAGGTTACATTTTTTCCCCTTTTAAAAACAATCTGCAAATTTCTATCTCTAATGGCTCTTTCAAAGTGAAAATTGGGCAACTTCTGTTTGTGATGCTGCATCTTTGGCAAATAGCTCTATGTTTTCTTTTTTCATTTTTGTACAGTGAAAATACATATTGCAAAAATGCGTTTGTTTATGGTGTTTGTTTTTTGTTTCTATTTTCAGTTTTCAACTATTGTGAAAAAAATGAAAACCAAATTTTATTGTTTTCAGTTATTTTGGCAACCTATTGCTAAAATATTTCAATATTCAAAATTAACTTTCTTGAATTAAATAATTCATTTTATACATCCCTTTAGTTAAAATTAAAATAAAAAGACAATATTAGTTAAAAATATAATTAAAATAAAATTTCCATACAATTCAAAAAAAATTTAAAAGTAATAGAAGCCATTTAAAAAATATTTTTAATATTTTAAATTACCATGTACAATAATCTTAAAATATAATAATTAAGTCAAATTATTATAATAATTTTTATTTTTATTATAGTTTTTTTAATTTGAGTTATTTTGCACTTTTATTATTTTAATCATATTTTTTAAATAGTTATTTTATTCAAGGACAAAAATGAGCATTTGTTAACTAAAATTTTTTATTTGTTTTTGTTTTAAAAATATTAACCAAACAGGTCTTTATTTTTTAGTTTCTATTTCTAATTTCCAGTTTTTATTTTTAATTTTCATTTTTATAATTTTTGACAATTATACTAAACGGCCCCTTAGGTTTTTGGGATTGGAGTTTTCAAAAAATATGTACATAGTGGCAGGAATGAGGTTGGACAATAGTTTGACTAGGAGGACTGGGTTTGTTGCTAGGGTTCGAGTCTTGCGGACTATAGTTTCCCATTTGAAATAATACTTTGATATTTAAGTGAAGAAAGGTAGAGAGGTGGACCCATTATCTTAGTAGATTAGTCAAGTGTGTACCTAGGATCACAACAATCACATTAAAAGAAGGTGACTTCACGCTCTAGGAATTGGCTCAAAACTGGAATTTTGTTTATTGCTCTAAAAAAGAGAGAACTACGCACCTATAAGTCTTTTGCTTGGTGACAAAGGGACTTGGTGGCCATGCAAACATGGGGACCAGGATGTTAACCAAGACTTGGACTTACCTAAAACTTCGAGACTCACTAAGAACACAGCTAAAATTAACAAGGAAGCCCTAGAACAAATCCAGCAGCTTGGACCCACAAGCATGGACCCAGAACTGAAGTGCCAAAATACCCCTAAGCTTTAAAAATTGAATCTAGAAAGAAAAACAAAATATTTGAAATCCTTAGGCATGCTCTAACTCTGAACACTGCAAAAAAATATTTAAAAAATAAAAATAAATAAATAAATAAATTTGTGGAATTTTGTTTTCTCCTTGTAATATTTTCCCACATTTAGTTCTTGCCAGTTCTTAAATTTTGTCTTTGTGCAGCCGTTTGATGTCTTTCAGGTCCTTGAAATATTGGATTTGTATAGATGTGTATATGAATTCTAGGCTATACCTGTTATAAAGCGCAAGAAGAATGATTTGGAGAAGTCTGCTGGTGGACTTAACAAGTGCGGAGGCTATTACTTGCTGATATGAACGCATCTACTATCCATGTCGTGTGCATTATTCAACTAGTTCAAACCTTTTCTGGTCAACATGTGCTTTAATGTGAAATGTAAAAAAGCCAATCATGTTTGTGCTTGTACTATTTGCTAGGCTTTCGTTCCAAACATTGGTTGTAGCATACAAGGTGCAACCTCTCATTGTTTGGGCTGGAACTCAGCAAAGACGTTTGAAATAAACTTTGAAAATGAGAAGGGAGAAAAGGCTGTGGTCAGAATTCTTGGGCCTACAGTACTAGAACAGTAAAATTACAAGTTATGGTTCTCTTCATTTGTTCACAGTGAATACTTGACTCAACTTGGCTCCATGGTAAGATGTATTCAAGTTCCAAGCTCTCTCTCGTCGAAGACCAGGGAAGCCTCACAGCATTAACTTCGTCAGAGTGCTTCTTCTCAGCCTCGTGAAGGAGCTTTGTCTGAACTCTAAAGTGACCCTCAACCCCTTTCCTCCCCCTTGAAGCTCTCTCTTATCAAAGTCCTTGGATTGGAAGTCTCACAGCCTTAGCTTTGTTGGAGCCCTAGAGGGACTTGCAACCACTTCCTCCACCTCGCACCTCTCTCCCAACCTTGAACCTCTCTCCCAGGCTTAAAACCCTCTTCTTCTCCCCATCTCGAAGCTTTTTCCCTTCTCATAAACTGAAGCCTCTTCTTGTTCCGAATAGGATTAAGTCCTCTCACATTCCAAGAGATTAACTTCCTCAACATAGGATCAGATAGCCAACTCGGCAGCTTCCAGCCTTTCCCAAATCAGGGTACCCTCCCAGCTTGTCATAGTTCACTGAACACTCCGATCTCTTTAATTCCCTACTTACAGGCAGCTGCTGCCTTTCTGTTTTTGATTTTTTTTTCCCAGAAGTTGTGCCTTCTACGCTTTTTTCTTTCTATTTCCTCAGATAATCTCCTCGAAGGAACAAAGTACCAGTTAAGACATTTGCAGATTGAAATCAGTGCTATCAAGTCCCATCTCATTTAACTCCCTCGAATATGGACAGATGGGGACTCTCTTCAGCATTCAGCAGATCTGTGGCTGCTGCAGGAATGATTGCCAGATTTTCCACCTTAGAAGCTGGATTGAGAGGCTCACCAGGAGAATGGTCGTCACCCAGAACAGGTTAGGCCTGCTCGATCAGGTCTTGCTGGACCTGCTGAAGGTTAGAAATCCCAAAGACGACATGCTGAGTGTCCAAAAAACCAAAAGGACCACACCAGAGGAGAAAAGGGTGAAGACGGCAGGCTCAACAGGTGGGGGGGGTGGGGGGAGAAAGGCTCAAAGAAAGACTAATCCCCAACTCCTTGAAGCTTGCAATGAAGATTCTAAGGGAAGAACCTTGGCAGCTCGTAGACAACATGCGCAAAGGATCACGTGTCCTCTCACACCTTCTCCATCAACTTTGACTGCAACTTGGCGATGGAGAGCCTGATGCGGCCCCCGCAGTGAGGAACGTATACTACCTCTGGAAGAGGACCCAAAAAATTAAAAAAATTAAATTAAATTAAAATTTTTAAAAAAAAAATAGATCATTTGGGATGAGGTGGGAGCCTCAATTGGGATGGCACAAACACCTTAGGTTGTGCTAGACGGCTAGGGATCACTCTACAACCTAGCTCTTTTGCAGCACAGCAGAGCTTAGACCTGAAGCAGCTTGTACATTCTCAGAAGAATGGGTTTTGGGGAATTCTGGTGCAGATGGATCCATCAGTGTACCTCTACCCCATCTTTCTCCATACTGGTAAATGGCTGCCCTTTATTTCTTCAGATCATCTCATGGTCTAGTACAAGGTAACCCACTTTCTAGTTTCGCCCCCTTTGTTTGTCATGGTCATGGAAGTGCCAAGTCTTATGATAATATTAAGATAAATTCTTAGTACTATTTGATATTAGATTATTCTATCCTAAATTGTTTGAGCTTAAATTATTTGGCTATTTTGATGCTCATTTTTCTTGTTCCAAATTAGATTGAAAGAGCACTAGTGGAACTTGTCAGTTTCCAAGTCTGTGTGTAATTAGTTGGTCAAGTAGTAAAAAAAAAAACTATAGCACTTAATAAACAGAGGCTTAGTATATAGCTGTAGGTAGTTGTGCATAAATTTTTTGGATGATTAACCAACTAAGATATTATAGAATAAACTACAAAAATATTCTTTTATATGATAACTCTAGTGTTGTTTTCTTATCGAAAAATCCAAGTAACCATTCATGCACGAAGCATATTGATATCACACACCATTTCTAAATGAATGCAGCATTATAAAGGGTCCTAGCATGGGAAAGAATGCTTTCACATTTCTCCTAAGTGGTGAATATTTGCTAAGGTGGAGATTGTTGGAGATGTGACTCATATTTGAGTGGAACGCATGCGCCGGGGAAACATAGAGATGCAAAGAACAAGGAAGGAGGCTGCAATAGGAAAACCGTCGACGGTTAGTCAATGGTTGCATCGACAATTTACTCTCAGTATCAAACCGTTGACGGTTTCAATTATCTGCAGGATTCAGCTCTCGGTATCTTTTCGCCTACAGTTTTCCAGAAACAATCAACGGTTTTGTTTGGCACAGGTCACGGAATTTGAATCGGGAGATCAGTAAATTGGGAGATCTGGAGGATTTTCCTCTGAGATTTGCTATAGGAGTATTTTAGATAGTATCTAAGCCTCCTTTATGCATAGGGTTTGAATATATACTATATTTGTAACCCTTGATGTAAGCTTGACGTTTTGATAGTGAAAAATCAGTTGTTGCTCCCGTGGACGTAGGCACATTGCCGAACCACATAAACTCGTATGTCATTGATTTTATTGCTTTCCTTTATTCATTGTGATTGATTGCTTGTTCCGTATATTCATCATTGAGTGCTTGCATTACTTGTTTTGGATTGATTCGAGTTTGTGAGTTTCCGCTGCGCACTTGCATCAAGAGGAAAGAATGACGACTCTATGGAAATCACCCACCTTCTTTTCGCAGATGACACTATCATCTTTGTGAGGATGAGCCGAAGCAAATTGCGTCCTACTCAGTTTTGAAGCAGTTTCAGGCTTAAAAGTGAATCTAGGCAAAATCTATGGGCTCAAAAGGGGATCAAATCAAATAAGGAAGAGAATCTCTCACCTCATTCCCCTTGCTATTTTTTGGGTGGTGTGGAGAGAAAGGAACAAAAGAGCCTTCAAAGGAACTATTTCTTCTATTTAGACCATCATGACCATTGAATTGCTATGATCTCTAGCTGGCATTCTAGGCTGGTTGGAAGGAGACCCTTCGTAATTCTTGATCTTCCTTTTTTTTTCTTTATCAATAAAGATAGTATTAAAGAGCATCAAGGGGATGCCAACCCAAATTACAGGAAATCAAAAATTACATTGAGTTCATTTGCTACTAGTCCACTATGCCAACTAGTAACCGCAATAAACCATTATTCTTTGCTGAACTGAAGCATGGAGATAGAATTTTTGATGTATCTTCTATTCCTCTCTTTCCAAACACACTAGAAAATTGCAAGAGGAATATGAGACAAAGTTTTCTTATCCTTTGTTACCCAAATCCCTCTCCAGATCCAAAGCACCACTCCAACTGATCTAGCAGTAACCCACCGTTATCTGATAGGAGTCAAAGCCACATTCCAAAGATTACTAATCCAGGGGCAATGGAGAAGGAGATGATCGACTAATTCTGCCTCAGCCATACAAAGGGCACATCTATCGGCAGTGGAGAACCCCTTCTCTATAGTAGATTTTGATATCTTGGATCAATTATGCAAGCGGAAGGGGAAATTGAATAGGATGTAATACATACAAGTTGGGTAAAATGGAGGAATGCATCAGGTGTGTTGTGTGATTGTAGAATACCCTTGAAATTAGAAGGAAGTTCTATAAGATGGTTATAAGCCCAGCCATGCTTAATGGATCAAAGTTTTGGGCAACTAAAAAACATGTACAAAAAGTAAAAGTTTTCGAAATGCAAACTTTAAGGTGAATGAGTGGTACAACATTACAAGACAAATTAAGGAGCAAATATATATGAAATAAACTAAGCATAGCACCAATTGAAGACAAGATAGGGTGGGGCGGCTTAGATGGTTTGGACATTTGAAATGCAGGCCTAGTAGAGCACCTGTGAGGAGTTAGTTATTGTTTTTGGTATAAAATGGAGTAGGGGTAGACTTAAAATAACCTAGAATGAGATATGAAGGATTTAATAGCTCTTAAGCTAAAGGAGGAAAATGCTCTCAATCGGGTTAAATGTTTAATTGGAAAAAAAGGATTCACGTAGCTGAATCCACCTTGTGGGACTTAAGGCTTGTTGTTGTTGTTGTTTTTGTAGACGATGATTTGATGTTATATCTCTTCCCTTCTATTTACCTTGACACTATTTCACTCTCATTTCAACATATGCACATGGGCAAATTTGTCATTCCAAAAATTTAGCCCATGCAATTATCAACTCAAACCACTTTATTCATGTTCAACTCATGGTAAGGGTTATGGGGAGGTAAGCACTAATGTCACCTTAAGTAAAGTTTTTGCAACTGAGCTTTTTTTTTTCTTTTTTTTGGGTAAGTGTTAATTAACTGAACCTTTTCAAAACCGCTGCACTGGTGTGTGTACATTCCTTTGAGCTAGGAGTTCTGAAATGTTGCTTCTCCATCTTTGCATTCACATATGTTTCACATTGCATCATTTCAAGATCTCCTCAGTCATTGCAATCTTAATCATTTAATAGGCTCTTAGCCTCTTTGTGTATCATATGCTCCTTCTGGGAAAATAAGTGACAATTTGTTGCAGGAAGAAGTTCTGATATTTATTTATTGACAGAAAAAGAAGCGTTATTAAAGCAAGAAAGAAACAGATACAATAGAAGAGAACATGAAGCTCTTACTCAAGTATACAGGAAAAGGAAAAAATACATTAACATAATAAAGCCACCCAATCTCGGATGACGTCCTAAAAGCAATAGCCATTGAAACAGCTTGCACTAAGCCTAAGTGAAGCCGAATATTGCACCCAGTCCTAAGGAAGCTCCAGTGACAATATCTTCCTAGAAAAAATTCTAGCATTGCTCTCCAACCAAATTCCCCAAAGCACAGTGCATGTAGCACACCTCCACAGCTTCTTAACATCTTTACCCCTCCCCAAACAGATAGAAGAAATAGACAAGAACTCCTCCACTGACTATGGACAAACCCACTGTTCGCCAAGAACTCCAAAACATGAATTCCATAAGCCCCGAGAAAAAGATGAATCAAGTAAAGAATTAGATACTTTCTAAGAGCTTTCCCACACAAAAAACACATATTGGGGAACAATGCTTTAGAAGACCTCCAACTCATTATGTGCCACTAGCCAAAGAAACGCATTTATCTTAGAAGGAACTTGGCCTCCATACCTTGATAGAAAGGAAATACAACCAAGTTTTGATATTTATCGCTACTGTTTAGGCACATGGGTATTCCTAGTTGCACTATGTAGATATTTCGTGGCTTCTTACAATCTCAGTTGTTCAATAAATCTACAGTGTTTTCACAGGAAAATTAAACCCCATATTAGGATGCTTGGAATCGGACCTTTGGCTTGGATTCGTATGAATTTGGATAAAATGCATTACAAAATTGTATCAAGTTTCATTTATACCCTTGCAAATCCAATTGAACTCTTTGACTAGAGAGGAGCATGAGATTTTAAAGGATCAGAAGGCTTCTCCAATTTTGGTTCAGGAGAAAGTTACTTTTCGTACTTCTCTGTGGCCATATTCTTTTGCTGTTCTTAGTTTGGGGAGTGGGGGTTGTTATTGCTGTCCAATCTTCAAAGGGATTGGAAGGCAGCATCATTGAAATTATTTTTTGGTTTTTCTGGTGGATGCATTATCCTCCCTCTATTGTATCATTTTAGTTTTTAATGGACTTCTTTTCTATCTAAACTATATAAAGAAATTACATAGGAAAAATGTCATGTTTAACATCAGGGTATCTTGAGTAAATGTTGATTTGAAAACGACAGACTGAAAATGTCATCATTGTAGCAGAATAATCCTGAGACTGGGTCTGTGTGCTGTTCATTTTTGCTTGATTCTTATTTTTAGCGTGAACATAGTTCTTTTATTTCAATGACAGCAGGAATTTTTGGGAAGGACTGAAGAGGAACTTCTTTCAAAATCTATTTCATTGGTTGTCCATTTCCCCATTTTATGTAATATTGAGCAGTCACCCAAACTCAGGAAGGGATATCTACTTTAAGTTTGTAATAAGTAGGAGATTTTGCATGGAGGGCAGCCCTAATGAGAAATATCTACTGGGGAATTGGGGGTGCTGCCCCCCCTCCCAGCCTCATGCGGTTGGGCACTGTATTTTGAGCCAGGGTGTAGTACAAATATATTGTTGTATGAAAGTATTTTGGAGCTTTCACCTGGGGGCTATATATACTTGTAGCGAAAATTTGAAAACCAAAGCCAGTTTTCATTGACGATATAGTAGAGATTTCACAGAGGCACCATGAATGTAGGCACACATTGCCAAACCATCAACCATATAAATTGCAGTACTCATGTTTTTCTTCTGTTTTTCTTTTATTTACTCCATGCATGTGCATAACATTAGGGCAAGCTTCCCAAAATGTATAAAGATTGTGCCCCTTTTGGCATTTTATTTATCATATACTTATTGAGAAAAAAAAAAAAAGTCCAGTCAGTGAAACAAGGAAACCTAACTTTTCAAATGGAAAGGCCAGAAACAGTGATCTATGTGTGAATATGATAAATCATGCTTTAAAAGAAATTATCTGATTATGTTTTGGGTTAATTAATCTGCCAGGTTTCTACGCATCTATTATAGTTTATTCAAATATTTCATTCAAACTTAGGGACTGGTTTTTCCTGACTGACTTCATGAACGGATGCCCATTGGATTGGTCTTCGTCTATTGTGTACATCGGGGTGACGGTGATGGTTCATGGAGACAACAAAGGCCTGATTCAGCCACCTAAAGTAGCATTTGTCTAAGGAATTTTGGTTGCTGTTCCTTACAATGATGCCGACGCTCAGGCAATCTCTGATGCCTAGTTGCCTATACTGCCACCATGAATACTTTGAGCGAAGCAGGATTTTGCATAGAAGCAGACCTTAGATATAACTATTCTGCTGGTTGGAAGTACTCACATTGGAAAATGAAAGGTGTTCCCATGAGGATGAAAATTGGGACAAGGAACTTGGCTAATCATCAGGTAAAGCATGTCCATGCATCTTTTTTTTTTATTTTTTGTTGTGCCCTTTGCTATATAATATTGTTGCTCAACTAACATCGTACTTCTCTTATGCATCTAGTTTTTCTTTTTCTTTTTTTTATAATAAAATAAAGTGTATTAGATTGAGAAAGAGAAGTTACAATGCAAGGGGACAAGAAAACTGCCCCCCCAAAAAATAAAATAAAACAGAAAATACAAAAAAATAAAAATAAAAATAAAAAAGGGAAAAAAATAATAAAAATTAAGACAAAAAAATAAAGCAAAAGGAGCAATTAACCAAGAAAACCCTTTCTCGATCCCTTTGCATTGTAATTCACTGAGCACTTAAGATTCTCTAGCTCCCTCTGACCCTTCTTCGGTTTGTACTTATCCCGACAAAATGCACTTCTGTTTCTCCAGCATCACACATTTTCAAATCCAATTCATCAAATATCTCTTGAGCTTCTCAATCCTTCCTAGGAATCACCCTACTTATGTAGGTAAAATTTCATCATTGCACTGCAAAATATTAACTAATCCATTGTTTTCAAAAATAGAAACCCCCTCCAATCCTTCTGGCAGGGCTGGATGAACATATGGTAGGTCCCCATGATCATCAGAATCAGAAACATAACCATATTATTCTTGAATCTCATCCAACGGCAAACCCCCATCATCCTCAAACTCACAAGTCATCACTATAATTATCAGAAAAATCTCCCTAAACCTCTTTTCCCTTACAAACTCCTTTACTTCCTATATCCTTCCTCTTATCAAGTGCTTCTTCCACAATACACAACTCCCCTACAGAATCTTCCCTAAAGATTGCTCTCTCTTCTCTTCATACAATTTCTTCATTTCTACACCCATCAGAGCAGCCTTCCGATGAGCTTAGACCTTAAGGGCCCTTAGATTTTTCAGAATTAAAACCTGAAACACCAGATTTTGTACTGAATCCATCTTCTGTTTTTCTATTTCTCCTGGATATGAATCTAGTATGTTAATCATGGAAGTCCACTTTTTCAGTTTGACAAAATGGTTTTAAACTTTTGATTGTGTTCATTTTTGGTTTGGTTCACATTCATGAAAGACGCTGCCCATTGTGAGTGGTTCCAACCCCCAAGGCACATGCCAAATAACCCATTCATTGAACAAGGAGATATTTGATTACATAGGGGACAGCCCAACAGTTTGACCATAGTACATTGTCCAACAGTTTGACCATAGTAGATTCATGTTAAAGGTACTCAAGATTTTTTAGGAAAAAGAAAAAGAAAGAAAAAACATTTTGGAACACCCCAGAAAATCATTGACTCCATTTTTAGTTACATAGTATTCAAGATGCATACACAAATTTATTCATTAGTATAACTCATACATTTTAAAGTGAGAAAAAAATATATTTTTCATCACCAAAATTGAAAATCCAAAGGGGAGGACATTTACAGTCACATGCCATGATCAAAATGACCTTAAGCATACATGCAAGAAAATATACTAATCTCCCATTTCTTAACCTCTTTTCCCTTACAAACTCCTTTACTTCCTATATCCTTCCTCTTATCAAGGGCTTCTTCCACAATACTCAACTCCCCTACAGAATCTCCCCTACAGATTGCTCTCTCTTCTCTTCATATAATTTCTTCATTTCTACACCCATCAGAGCAGCCTTCTGACGAGCTTAGACCTTAGGGGCCCTTAGATTTTTCAGAATTAAAACCTAAAACATCAGATTTTGTACCCAATCCATCTTCTATTTTTCTATTTCTCCTGGATATGAATTGAGTATGTTGATCATGGAAGTCCACTTTTTCAGTTTGACAAAATGGTTTTAAATTTTTGATTGTGTTTATTTTTGGTTGGTTCACATTCATGAAAGACGCCGCCCATTGTGTGTGGTTCCAACCCCCAAGGCACATGCCAAATAACCCATTCATTGAAGGAGATATTCGATTACATAGGTGACAGCCCAACAGTTTGACCATAGTACATTGTCCAACAGTTTGACCATATTACATTCATGTTAAAGGTACTCAAAATAAAACATTTAGGAACGCCCTAGAAAATCATTGACTCCATTTTTAGTTACATAGTATTCAAGATGCATACGCAAATTTATTTATCAGTATAACTCATACATTTTAAAGTGAGAAAAAAAATTTATTTTTCATCACCAAAATTGAGAATCTAAAGGGGGGGCATTTACAGTCACATGCCATGATCAAAATGACCTTATGCATACATGCAAGAAAATATACTAATCTCCAATGAAAAAAATGTGAGAGAGATTCATTTAGTATTCCATATAAGACAAATTATCTCAATTCAATTTTTTTCCCATCAAAAGAATTCAAAGATCTTCCTGTCTTATCAATAATAAAGCACAATTTTATCAAGAAATGAGTTTAACAATATAGGAACCACTTGTTTCTGTAGGGCCAGTTAAATAAATAAGTCAGCAGTACAAAAATCAAATGCATCAAAATGCATTTTAAAGGAGTGAAGAAAGGGCCTTCCTGAGCAAGAGATTTACCTGAATATCTATGTCTGTTTGCCCACCCTGAGCTCCACCAAGAGGCTGATGGATCATTATCCTTGAGTTTGGCAAGCTGTATCTTTTTCCTACAGTTATGACAATGAAGAGAAACATGATTAATTAATTCAGAATGCATGATCCAACAAATGACCAGTTGAAATGATAATGGTAGCTCCCAGAACTTGTTTACCCTTAGTGCCGGAACTGAGAAGAAAAGCCCCCATGCTGTTCATAAAAAAGAAAAAAAAGAAAAAAATAAATCCTTACATCAAGAGAATGATTAGATTGACATTTCACATATTGAGAGAGAGAGAGAGAGAGAGAGAGAGCAATATTTTTCCCATTGATTCAAGCCTAGATGAATGGATCAGAAACTTTTTGATGGGAAAATGAGGATGGGTGATAAATAATAATCAATCGCAAATAACCAACCAACTCTATGACAGCAGAACTGCAGCAGTTATACAGCTAAAAAAAAGGTAAAAATAAAACTGAGATATTCTCAAGAACAAGATTAAACAAAAAAAATAAATCATGCATCAAACTAGTACAGTTATCCCGAAGTGCCAAATCTGATTTCTTTTTTAGAGCACTAAAAAGACAAAAACTCTCACCTACTGCACACGTGCAACTATTAAAAAGAAAGAGATATCTTCTATTTTTTATCGACAAATAAAAGAGAATATTGTTAGAGAAAACAGGGCATCAAGAGGATGCCGAACAGTGCAGAAAGAACAATAAATCACAAAAATAACACAGGTCAAGGAAGTACATCAAGAGAATCAAGAATTACAGACAAGTCTCTCCCAGGCATCCCACTGTGCCAACTAGAGATCATAGACATCCAACCATCCGAGATGATCTGCATAGAAGAAACCTTCCCCTCGAAAACCCTCCTATTCCTTCTTTCCAAGCAGCCCAGAATATAGCAAGGGGGATAAGGGAAAGGGCCTTCCTTTTGGACTTGTTGAGGTGGATCCCTTTCCAAGAAGCTGCCATGACCCATTTCTGCTTGACCATTTAAATGGCCAACCTCTAGAGATGCCTAGTCCAAGAGCAGTGGAGAAGGATGCGGTTCACCAATTCCAATTCTTCAAGGTGAAAAATGCAACATTCAAAGAAGCTGTTGTCTTCCGAACAAGCTTCCAAGGAAAATTGTTCACACACTGCGCCAGCCTGCTAAGGTGATTATAGTAAGACTTGACCGTAAACATACCCTCCTTACTCAGGTTCCAAACAGTCTTATTGGAAGAGGCCCGGTTCTGAACATTATAAAGTCTGCTGTAGAAATTTATAAGAGTATCAATTTCAGTCATAAACATTCCTGATCAGGGGAACGTTCCAGAAGGTCCCATTATTAGTGCTTTCCAGGTGGTAGCAAATGAGGGCATTTTTATTGCAGGCAAACCTATAGATGAAAGGGAACTGAAGAGCTAAGATGGGATTCGCTGCATCAAATGTCATGCCACAAAAATGCATCCTCCCCTTACTCTTCTACCCTTGTTGGAGTGGATCCCTTTCCACCATAACTCGCCTTCCACAGTTCCTGCAGTGATCATTTTTTTCTTGATCATGGAAATGGCCAAGTTCCAGAAATTTCTGGTCCAAGGGCAGTGCAAAAGGATTTGCTCTGCAGTTTCAACCTGCTCCAGGCATAAGATCCTATTAACGAGAAGTCCTTTTTTTCTGGAGGCTGTCAATGGTAAGAATCTTCCCGAGAGTTGCCTCCCATGTGGAAAAACAACCTTTGTGGGGGCTGCATGGGCAATAAGATGTTTATAGCATCATCTAACTGTAAAGTTTCTACCTCTTACTAAGGTGCACTTAGGCTCACCAGTTGTGAGCTGGCACTTGGATTTGTAAAGACTACTATAGAAATATGTCAATTTATCAATCCCAGTCAAACGAATCCCTAACCAAGGGAATATTCCAGAACATCTTTGTAACAAGCTAACCTGAAGACAGAAGGGTATTTAGTTATGAGATGGGGCATGCCACACTAGATATAATGCTAAAAGAACACATCCTCCTCATTCCCCAAATGAAAATAAATGACAGAATAATTTATCCCGTCCTCACCTCATGGGTCTCCAAACACTTGTACCACAGGCTCCATTCAACTCTTTCAAGGCCCAGGCACTATGATGGAGGCCATATTAGGCAGCAATGATTCCCACAAAAGGGCCTTATTGAAACTGGGAAAAGATTTGAGGCCAAAACCTTCCTTTTTCATAGGTTGTTTAAATACCCACCATGTAACCAAATGAAATTTAAATTCCTTGCCTGTGTTCCCTCACAGGAATCTTCTTTTGAGTACCTTCCAATCTCTTGGCTACGACACTCAGGATAGGGAAAAGGGGCATAAAATATGTTATGAGATTGGATGAAGTGCTTTTAAGGAGCATGAGTCTTCCACCTTTTGACAGGTGATTCCTTTTTCAACCAGCAAGTTTTCTTTCAAATCTACCAACTAAGGTGTGCCAAACTCCCTTATCTTTAACTTCCAAAGAGAGACCAAGATATGCAATAGGAAAAGTTCCAGGTTTACAACCAGATAGACCCACTAGTAAAGGCCTGCAATGACAAGTCCCTGTTGGAATGATTTCACTTTTTCCCAAGTTCACTCTTAAGCTACAGACTGCTTCAAAATTGAGGAGGATGCATCTAAGGTTGAGATTTGGTCAAGATCATCCTCACAGAAAATAAGAGTGCCATCTGCAACCCATAATTTCATTGTTCCTTCCAAATCCCAATGATAAGCCCCTTGGGCAGTTTTTTTGTCTTTGATTATCACAAGGCACAACACTTCCATAATCATAATAAACAATAAGGCGGGGAGAGGAGGTCTAATTGTCTCAAACCACGAGAAGATCAGAAAAAATCTGTAAGGCAGCCATTGACAAGCACTAAGAATGAGGAGATAGTGATACATTAATGGATCAGCTACACCAAAATTCCCAAAAACCCATTCTTCAGATAATAGGTACAGAAATTTCAGTGCACAAAATCAAACACGTTCTCCATGTCTATCTTGCAAACCCATCCACCCCCTCCGCCCCAACCTTCTCCTTCCCTTAATGCTGGCATCCACAACACATCATGAGCAATCAAAGCAGCATCCACGATCTGCCTGCCTGTACGAAGGCATGCTGACATTTCTCAGTAACTTCCGGAATTGCAAATTTAAGCCTAGCTGTGAGGATTTTGTAAAGGAGCTTATATAAGCTGCCAACTAGGCTAATAGGGGGAAAATCCTTGATGTTGCAAGCTCCCCTTTTTTTTGGTGGGGGGGGGAAGGCTAAGTTGACCCTACACACAAATCTGCCTGTTCTATGGAAATCTTCAAAAACACAGCTATTTAAGAGTGTCCCAATTCCATTGGAAAAGGCAATAGTTAAGCCATCAAGGCTAGGAGCTTTGTCCCTGTTGCAACTCTTAAGGGCTTGAAAATTTTCCTCTACCTCAAAAGGCCTCTCAAGCCACCAAACCATGGAAATGCTCAGATTTCTGAAAATCATGCCATCAATTGTTGGTCTTCAAGACTCTCCCTCGGAATAAAATTTTTTGTAGAAATTGCAAATGCCCCTTTTGTTTCCCCTTCATCAAATATAATCTTCCCTTTCACTTCAATTCTTATTGACATATTGAATCTACGGCATGCATTAGCAATTCGGTGGAAAAACTAGTATTCCTGTCCCCATCCTTCCACCAAAGGGCCATGGATTTTTGCCTCCAAGAAATTCCCTCCATAATGGTGACTTCAGCAAGATCTATTTTTGAGAGCAAGTCCAGACCTATTCTTGGCATTGAGGTCCTCTCTAAGATCCTCTTCATCCAACTCCTTAATGGTTTTCAGAATCACATTCTTCCTCAAATTTCCCAAATATTTTTGTTCCATTTCAACTTCTCCTTCAGCATTTTCAGCTTCGAGGCAGCCACAAAGTTGGCCTTCCCTTCAAACTGTAGCTTGAGCCACCAATTTTTGACTTGACCATAAAACCCTTCGTGCTTGAGGCACATAATATCGAAGCAAAAAGACGTTGGCTCCCACTTGATTCCTCCTATGTCAAAAAGGATGGGAAAATGATTCAATATGGGCCAAGGGTGCAAATACTCGGTAACTTTGAGGAAGTACTCCTCCTAGTTCAAAGAAATTAAGAATCTTTCAATCCTTGAGTGCAAGGGAGTTTCCCTAGAGTCCGACCATGTGAAAGAGCCGCCAACAAGAGGAAGGTAAATATGGACATAACCATTCATGAAGCCATGAAACTCCTCCATGCTGGTTCCTCAAAGGGTCTCCTGCTCCTTTCATGGGGATACGAAATCAAGTTAAAATCCAACCCGAAGACCCAAGGGCATCTCATTTGTCTCTAACCTCCACGAGCTCATTCCACAAGAGATGCCTGGAAAAGCCTTCGCGTGGACCATGAATGCCAATGAAAATCTAGAAAAGGTTGTCTTCCAAGCTCTTAAACAAACAGGAAGCCAAGAAGGATTGATGGAATGATCAAAACTATCCACCACGAAATTGTTCCACTTTATGAGAATTCCTCCTCCATTGCCTGCACACCCAAAGCAATCTATTTTTAGCTCTTAATCCCCCATAAAATGCTAACCAACCAGCTATTTAGAGGATCAACCTTGGTTTCCTGAAGATGGAGACATCTCCCTTCCAATCATTGAGAACGACCTGACACCTTTTGGCTTTATCATTTAGTCCCCTCACATTCTATGAAATTAATTTCCTGAACATAGGTTCAAAACACCAACTCGGCTACTTCCAGCTTCCCCATGTCTGAAATCCCTCCTAACTTATCATAATTTAAAATGCATTCAATCTCTTCAGTTCCCTACTCGTTCCTTTCTTTTGATTGCTACCTTGAGGTTTTTTTACCAATGATTCTTCCTCTCTTTTCTTCTTTCAGTTTCTTCAAATACACGCATTGCTCTTTCCACAAAACCTTCAAAATAAACCCCAATAGTCTTACTAACCAAGTTCAATTTGCAAGGAACCCAATCCAACACCTGCAATTTGAAACTAGTACTGTCAAAATCCTGCCCATTGAGCTCCTTCAAAGATGGAGAGGGAGGCTCTTTCCTCTACACTCAACAGGTTGGAATAATCGCCAAATTCTACTCCACAATCAAGGGCTTCAAGGACTCCCCATCAGGTTGCCCATCAACCATTGCAGCCTAATCGAGATGAGTCTGCTAAGCTACAGGAGCTCCAAAGCAAGCTTGAGTGTCCATGAAACAAGATGGGGTTTTGCTAGATGAAAAAGGAGTGAAAGCGGCTGACTTTTCAGGTGGTAAAAGAGAAAAGGCCCAGGCAAGTGAGAGTCCAAAAGTGAAATTGCATGCGCTGTAACAGGAGGAGCCCAAAAAGAGATCAGCCCCTAAATCTTTCGGGTTGACAAAGCAGGTGAGGCGAGAGGGGCTAGACCCAGGAGATTTAAGAAAAAACAATCGCCTTGAGCCTTGGACACCCTACATCCATTCATTAAACATGCCAATGGATCAGTCTTGAACTGCCTTCGAGTTGCAACCAGGTAGCACAAGGACAAAATATAGCATTTCAAAGACACTTGTGGATATGTGAAAAACAAAGGAAAAAATTAGAAGAATCAAATAAGAACACATGATGCAGGACAAGAAGGGGAAATTTTGGAAATTTTGATATAGAGATGCAGAGCAGCAAAGGAAAATTTGGAAAATTGATTAGATGGAAATTGAGAAATGGAGAAATTAGGTTAGAAAATTAGGCATTTGTTGAATTGAACTAATTAAAACAGTAAAGATCATGAAGCATAAAAGCTACTAACCTCACACTAATAGGTTATAGAAATAGCTCCTAGGAAGAAAGATTCTTGCTCTTTAAGGTTCTCTTTGGCATCATTTTGGTTTTTTATTTTTCTTTTTGTACAATGAAGAAATAAATTCTAACAACACATTTGTTTACCCGGTGCTAGTTTTCCGGTTCTATTGTCAGTTTTTAATTGTTTTCTAATAAGCCGAAAACAAAATTTTATGATTTTCAATTGTTTTGGTAACCTGTATTTAACATCCAAAATTAAATTTTGTGGATTAAATATTCATTTTATACATTATTTTTATTAAAAATAAAATAAAATAGCCATGTCAATTAAAAATATAATTAAAATAAAAAACATATATAAAATTTCTTTCAAAATTGAAGAAAGATAATAAAGACACTAAAAGATTATTTTTAGTATTTTTTAATTGTCATGTACAATAAAATTGTTATAAAATCTCTTAAAAAGTGAGTTCAAAATAAATAAAAAAAATCAAGTAAAATAATTATAATTCTCTATTTTGAATATAATATTTTTTAAATGTGAATTTTTTGTCTTTTTATTTTTAAAATTTTTTATTAAATTCAAGGGAAAAAATGAGAATTTGTTTAACAAAGTTTTTTTAAAATTTATTTTAATCTTCAGAAATATTACCCCAAAAGATCTCTGGCTTTTGGTTTTTAGTTTTTGTTTCAGATTTTTATTTTCCAGTTTTCATTTTCGTTTTAATAATTTTTGACAAGATACCAAATGGCCCATAAATTTTGCAACAATGAGTTTGCACCAATGTTAAATGATAATGGTTCATTATATTCTCTAGAGTAAGTCAGTACAAAGCTTATATATGAACTCTTGTTGGCTCAGCCCTAACAGTAATTAACGTTGACCATCAAAATAAACTAATCTTTGCCATATAAAATTGGCTGGATAAAATATAAAAAAATCCATAAATAACACAAAATAAAGACCCAACATACCCCAATAGGATCCAAAACAAAATATATCAAAAACACCCTTGCAAACAGCGCTGCTACATTGAACAAAGCTCAACTTCAAAATTCAAATGAACATTGAGGTAAGACCCCTTTCCCCTGTTGATAAATTTGCCTTCTTTTGTCTCTTCTATAAACTTTTAAAAGCTGATTTCTATAACATAAACACCCTAGACACACACTTCTTTGGGATAAATTTGCATTGACTCACACAAGTATAATGAAATTTAAGCACAAATATGTGAAGGTTTTATAGGTAATCACAAAGGCTTGTTGTAGGCAAGAAAATGAAATCAAAACCACAAAGGAGGGAGGATGGGGGAGTTCATTGCATAGTCCTCCATTGAATAATAAAAGTGGAACAGCGGAACTATTTTACCTAGCTGCTAATCCAACGCATACAGTGGAAACATCAGGACGGATATGCCTCATCGTATCAAATATGGCCATGCCTGAAGAAATAGAGGTAAGAAAGTCACAAATAAGAACTAATATACTAGTCTGAATATACAGAGAAATAAAGTGTTATTAGCACGTGATTATAATAAGAGATATATTACCAGCTGTAACTGATCCACCTGGAGAGTTCACATACATGACAATGTCCTGATCACCAAGGAGATACATTAGCAGTCTGTTCACTTGCAAGTACATGGCAATTTTTGTCTCTGCATGCACAAGTGCATGGGCACATTCACTCCCCTCCTTCCCCCAACTCACCCCGAAAAAATAAACAGAGAGGGGGGGGAGCAAAGAGGGACAAGGCAAAATAACAGCCATCTTTGTGTATACTTGCTCTTTCAACAAACAAAACAGACTAAATTTGATCAACGTATCAAATGATAAATCTGTGGACTAATGAGAGATTGACAGCAAAGAAAAGTATGAACCACAATAGCAAACTCAAATTCAAGTCATGTTAACTTTAAGAAAAGAAAAGGCAGTTAACTTTAAGGCAGAAAAGGCAGCAAAAGCTACACCAGATTAACACTGCAATGCTAGCACAAGCCTATGAACAATTAACATTGCAATGCTACCACAAGCCTATGAACAATTCAGGTTAGCAGCAAAAATAAAACTTAAGAAAAATCCAAAAATGATTGGTTACAATTTTGAAATTTGGAAATCATTAAATTTAGACATTAAAATAATCTCAAATCTAGTATTAATTGAACAATTATGTCGGATGCTTTTTATTAAAAAAAAAAATAGAAATTAATTAGCATAAGGAAAGCAAATGCATATCACTGATTTTAAAATCAAAAAGGGAATCATTCATAATTTTCAAATGTTTAGGAATTATTTTTTTTTATCATAAAAAAGAAAATATATTAGCAAGGCATCAAAGGGATGCCAACCCGCAGTACAAAACATCAACCACTTTGAAGAGTGTCAAGATTACAAAATGATCATTAACAAATTTCCCACTAAGCCAGGGAAGACAACAGAAATCCATTGGGCTTTGCAGGTCTAAAGCGAAGTAGTTGAATCTTTGAAGGCTCTCTTTATTTCTTTCCAAGCACACCAAAATATGGTGAGGGGGATGAAGTTCAAAGCCTTTTGCTTCTCCTTTGTGGCTCTGAAGCCTTTCCAAGCCCAAATCCCCCCTCAAACTGAATTTGCCATAACCCAGTGCAACCCAGCCAAGGAAAGAACCAAATTCCACAAGTTCCTTGTCCAGGGACAGTAGAGAAGAATGTGGTTGACTGATTCTGCATCAGCTATATAGAGAAAAAAATAATACGCGACTGTAAGCCCTCTTTTCCGCATATTATCGAGGGTTAAAATATTTCCATGTACGGTCTCCCAAGCAAAAAAGCAACCTTTGAAGGGGCTGCTGTCCTCCAAATGTGAATCCAAGGGGAGTTATTGCAATTTGTTCCCAATGGTGAGAGCTTCTTCTATAAATATTTAACAGTGAAAACGTCATTTTTGTCCAAATCCCATTTCGGCTGGTTGGGGATGTTTTGGTGACAGAATTTGTATAGAAATCTGTAGAAGTCAGCAAGTGTGTTAAGTATCCAATCTGCCACGTTCCTTGTAAAAGAGATGTCCCAGAAAATTCCCTGACCAGTGGTTTGGAGATGATGACTGATAAGGGCATTTATATTACAAGTCTAGTTGTAGATGGAAGGAAATGCAGCTCTAAGATTACAGTTCTCATGCCACACATCACGCCAAAAGTAAACATTGGCCCCATTCCCCACTTTAAATGTCACAAATTGGAAAAAGTCATCACATCCTTTCCTGATGAATTTCCATACTCCCACTCCATAGGGACCTCATCTATTTTGAGTTGTCCAATCATTGTGCTCAAGCCCATATTTAGAAACAATAATATTTCACCAAACCACTTCTCCTTCATGAACCTCCATAACCACTTCCAGAGGAGGGCTTTACTGAAAGTGAGGAGGGATTTCAACCCCAAACCACCTGAACAAATGGGTTGTTTGATCACTCACCATCTAACAAGGTGATATTTAAACTCCTCCCATAAGTTTCCCCAAAGATATCTTCTCTAAATTCCCTCCAATCTCCTAGTGACTGAAGCCGGTAAGGGAAGGAGATACATGAAGTAAATTGGAAGATTCGTCAAAGTGCTCTTGATAAGAGCAAGTCTACCTCCTTTTGATAAGAAATATCTTTTCCATCCTGCCAATTTCCTTTCAAACTTTCCAATAATAGGGCCCCATACTCTTTTATCTTTGAATTTGGCTCCAAGGGTGAGACTGGTGTTCTCCCCAATTGGAATAAGCTCACTTTTGTGAAGGTTCACTTTTAGGCCTGAGATAGCATCAAACCCTAACAAAATGCATTGAAGGTTGATGATATGGAGGGGATCATCTTCACAAAAAATAATAGTATCATCTGCGGAAATAAGATGAGAAATTTTTGTGAGCCTTCCATTTCTGCCCACCTTGAGCCTCTAAAGATCCCCCCTTGAGTAAGCTTTCATCAGCATGAAGCTCAACACCTCCATGACCAAAATAACAGGAAATAGGACAAGGGATCTCCTTGTCTCACGCCTCTTGAGGAGCAAAAGAAATTAGTAGGGCAGCCATTTGTGAGCACTAAGAAGCTTATGGTTTTGATGCATTGAGCAATCCAACTACATCATAGCTCTCCAAAGCCCATTTTCCTAAGGATATAAAAAGGAAGTTTGATTTGACATAATCAAATGCTTTCTCCATATCCAGTTTGCACACTATTCCCCCTTTTCCCTCCTTCAAATAGGCATCAACCATTTCATTAGTAAAAAGAGCAGCATCCATATCTTCCAACCACAAAAGCACACTGATACTGACCAATGACTTCAGATATTGCTTTTTGAAACTCTCAACAAGTACTTTGTCAATGATTTTATAAATGCTTCCCACCACGTAATGGGGCAAAAATCCTTGATGTTAGCAACCCCAACTTTCTTAGGAACAATAGTGACAAAGGTGGTATTTATGCAGCTAACGAATTTTCCTACTCAATGGAACTCCTCAAAGATGATTAACAAGTCATGTTCAAGGAGGCTCCAGTTAGCTTGAAAAAAAAAAAAAAAAACCAACGAGAAACCATCCAATCCAGGCGCTTTATCACTATTGCAGTTTCTAATAGCTTGGAAGACTTCTACTTCTTCAAAAAGTCTCTTAAGCCACCATACAATGGGAAAACTGAGAGATCTAAAATTAATGTCATCCACTATAGGTCTCCAAGCCTCAAGTTCAATGTAGGGGTCTTTATAAAAATCACAAATAGAGGGGGGGCAGCCCGGTGCACAAAGCTCTCACGTATGTAGGGTTCGAGAAAGGGGCAGACCGCAATGGGTCTATAGTACGCAGTCTTACCTTACATTTTTGCAAGAGGCTATTTCCACACCTCGAACCCATGATCTCCAGGTCATACGACGACAACCTTACCATTGCGCCTAAGCTCCCCTTCATAAAAATCACAAATACCTTTCCTAAAATCCTCTTCCCTAGTTAAGATGATTTCACCAATTTCAATGTTGGATGAGGTGTTACTTCTACAGTGAGTGTATGCTACCCGATGAAAGAATTTTATATTACAGTCCCCCTCTTTGAGCCATAAAGTTCTAGATTTCTACCTCCAAGGTATCCCTTATAGATTAATAACCTCATTCAATTCCTTCTTAAGCGTCACTCTTTTGGCTCTCTGTTCATCATTAAGACCCTAGATTAATTGCTGCTCATCAATCTTTTCTATGCCATTAAGGATAACAATCTTCTTCGCTTGGACATTCCCAAAGGTGTTTATGTTCCATATTTTTAACTTTTATTTTATTCCTTTCAACTTTGAGACAAGCACAAAACTAGCCTTCCTTGTGACCATAATAGAAGACCACCAAGTTTTCACCAACTTGCTAAAACCATCATGTTTTAACTGCATATTTTCAGAGCAAATGAGGGTTGGCCCCTATATAACTCCCCATATGTCAAGGGAGACGGGGAAATAATATAAGATGAGCCTAGGAAGTAGACTCTGAATCACGTGAGCAAAATGAATTTCCAATTCAACCGAAATTAGGAACCTATCGGTCCTTGAAAAGGAAGGCAGTTCCTTGGAGTTGGACCAAGTGAAGTTGCCACCAATGAGAGGGAGATCTAAGTGCATTCAAATTGATACAAGGAATTTTCTCACGGTACTAATCTCAAGGCTACCCCCACTTCTTTCATGCGAATACACATCATATTGAAATCGCCTCCAATAATCCACGGAGCATTCCATCCACTTCTAATCTCGAAGAGTCGATCCAATAAAGAGACCTAGGGGGTCCTTGACCTAGGCCACACACCCCTGTGAAAATCCACTAAAAGTTATCGTTCGTGCTTTTGAACAAACAAATTAATGAGGCCTATGGTATAATTTCAAGATCTTGTTTGTTCAATGAAAACTTTTGGAGAAAATGAATAACTAGTAAGTTTTGTCACATTACTCAAGTAAATTCATATGTAACAAGAACTTTTTACCTTATCTGCTGATAACGAAAGGCATTGCTGTAAATTAGTAGATTACTCCAAGTAGCATATTGCCCCAGCCATGGAAGGGGCAGCTACACCAGTTCTAAGAGGCAATAAGGAGTCATTCGTATACAATGGGTTTGACTGATAGTATATATAACACACATGCATGAACACACAAACATGAACTTCATATAGACCAAACAAGAGGTTAAATTTCATTAAAACAAACCTTGTTTGGGTCAACAGCATCCAAATAAAGAAGCTGAGCAACAATAATGTTTGCCATATCATCATCAACGGCTCCACCGCAACGTATTATTCTCTAACAACACAATCAAACACTAAAATCAAAAGTTCATACGGATTAACCAACCATTTTGAATGTCAATCAAAGGCAACCATAATCCATATACATTAAAGCTAACATCTACCATGTCGTAAAGCTGACCAATTAACCATTAGAATCTCACTTAAAAGTGATCCATGCTCATAGAGACTAAATCTAACCCCTTACATGTTGAAAAAGCTGACTGATAACACTATGGAAACGCTCCTGCACCATCGGTGGCGGCCCTTGTCCTCCTTGTGCATATGCCGGGAAGTACGGAGACAAAGGAACTTGCAAATCATTCCTATGCAATCAAGTGCCAAAAATATTTTGCGTCAAAAGGAAAGCACTCAAAGCATTAAGCAGAGTTGAATTGAAATTTCATCTGCAGGTAGGAATGTAAACAGACGGCTATACATCAGTTCATCATAAGCTCATAACGAAAATATATTACCTTATAGACCAAATCCCACGCCTAGAACTTGTCTCCAAAGGCCAAAACTCACCAGAATATACCGCCTTTACCAGAGATCTTCTGAGATTCTTTCCATGACCAACTAATTTCCTTAGTTTCCTGAAAAATCATCGTTGCCACTTAATTTCATGTTTCTAATTCTCTAAATGAGAAACTGAACATAAGTCAGCCACACAATTG
Organism: Malania oleifera; assembly: GCF_029873635.1. Classification (NCBI taxonomy): domain Eukaryota; kingdom Viridiplantae; phylum Streptophyta; class Magnoliopsida; order Santalales; family Ximeniaceae; genus Malania; species Malania oleifera. Next base: position 55,970,373 of record NC_080426.1, read on the forward strand.
CTCCTACAAGATCAATGGGCATGAAATTACGCACAACGACGTCAATTTCCAACATTTTCTCAGCATCTAAACAAAGCAAAGATGGGCGTATGGCGGTATGAGGAACACTGATTGAAGATGAAGAAATACCTGGAACGAAGGGGCTCGGAGGAGAGAGAGAGTTTATGAGAATCGGTGCAGGGGCTGGGGTTCGAGGAGAACAAGAACGAGTTCAAGCTGAGAGAAGGGGCTGACGTGGAGAAGCAAGTCTGCGCCATTTCTGCGTTCTTCTTCTAGGGTTCAGCTAAAGTAGACAGCGTGAGAGTGAGAGAGAGAGAGTAGCCAAACTACAGTATCGCAGAAAGATGGGCCTGGTCTGCCGTTGTGAGAGGAGAAGGGGTGGAGGAAGAGATGGTGTTTATCTCTCGTGTAGAGGCGGAAAAGGAAGAGGGCAAAGAGTGAAGACGGGAAGAAATTGCTGATTGAGCTTAGGTGACAGGCGGGTATTCAGTACCGGCGGGTTACAAACCAGCCAAGTAGCTCCAAAGCCAGTCCGGCTCGTGAGCTACTCAGCGTTTCATTCGAAAATAACTCACTCAACCTTGTTTATGGAGTTAAAATCTCGGAAGGAGTCATATGGTTTTTAATAACCATTATTAATTCATGAATTATTCGATATTAAGCTCGTAAACTATTCAATATTTTGTGAATAAATATTTTGTATAAAATATATAAAATATTTTTATAATTATCAATACAAATTAGATATATCTCTAAAAAATAATATTATATATACTATTAATCAAAAGAATTTTCCATCATTTTTTTTTCTTCAATCATCTTTCTAAAATTATCTTCAAATTACAAGTTGTCTTATGATTACCATATTTTATAAATTATAGACATACAAGTCATTTAAAAAGTTATTTTATTATAATTTTTTTTAAAAAAAATCTACTATCTTTTTAACTCCCCCAATTAAAAGAGGAAATTAAACTTGTCTTTCAATCACCAAATAATACATGGTTGTACACGACTTTATACATATTCAGAGATGAACGATGGAGTTATACACAATAAATACAATGTAATTGCAACCAAATTTCATGGAGGGGATTGAGGCTTGACTGAAGGAGCGATTGTAGGTGTTGACTTATCATGCCCTCGCAAGATTGACTAGCCATTGAGGACACCAATCTTGGTTTGATGAGTAAGAAAGAGGAACCGAGACAGCAGCTTGGTAAAAGAGTTAGCTAGTTGATCAGAAGTGTGAACATGGAAAACACGTAGGCGACCTGTAGCAACTTTATCACAAACAAAGTGGAAGTCGATTGTGATGTGTTTCATACGAGAGTGGAAGACTGGATTGGCACATACATAAGTAGCACTCACGTTGTCACAGTAAATGACTGGAGTAGGGGATACTAGAACACTCTGCTCTTTAAGGAGATGCATTACCCAATTTACTTCTACTACAGTTGAGGCAATGGCTTGGTATTCAGCCTCGATGGAAGAGTGAGCGACAGTATTTTGCTTTTTAGAACTCCATGAGATGGGAGAGGTATTGTAACGACCCAAGAGTTGGGCGATACAAGGTAACATCAGTTGGTGGAGAGCTATCCGACAATGTGAGAGCTTCAGTAGTTGCAAGAGGAGAAGAGACAATGCTTGGCATCGTCCATGATAACTCGATGCAAGAGTTCGTGGATATATTTCCTTTTAGACAAAAACAAATCATTAGAGGTAAAATGAGCTTCAACCCCAAGAAAATATGAGAGATTACCAAGATCCTTAAGAGAATCGTTTGGAAAGAACAGTGATGAAGGCAATCACATGAGTAGCAGAGGATCCAATGATGATAATGTCATCCACATAAACTAATAGATAAAGAACTGTGTTAGAAGAGTGGAACATAAACAATGAGGTATCCTACTGAGAGTTGGTGAAGCCTTCCGAGATAAGAAAATTGCAAAGTTCATGGTACTATGTGCGAGGAGCTTGTCGAAGTCCATATATGGTCTTGCATAGGCAACAGACATGATCAAGAAGATCAGGGTGGGTGAAGCCAGGGAGCTAGTCCATGAAAATTACCTCAAATAAAGAGTCCTGCAAGAACGCATTATTCACATCTAGTTGGCAAAGAGACCAAAAGTTAGTCACAACAAGAGTAAGTAATAACCGAACAACTGCAGGTTTGACAATCGGGTTGTAGGTTTCAAAAAAAATCTATTCCAGGTCATTGATGGAAACCTTTGGCCACTAAACAAGCTTTATAACGAGCTATGAACCCATCATGATTCCTCTTTGTTAACTTTTTGAGTCAGATCCCTATTTTGATCCTGAAAAAGCACATGTATCTTATGTGTGCATTTAGTGTGTGAACAGGTTTATACGTCTGCACGAAAATAAGATATCGGAAAATAGAAGTTAGTAGGGATATAAAACTCACACACTCCTGACGAATTCTATGGAAAATGAAAAGCAAAAGAAGAAGACATTTTGATGTTATCTGTATTGCATTTAATTCTTTATTAATTAGTTGGTAATCATGCATGCATCTGCATGATATGTTTGGATGCTCAAACAGGACTATAGTTTGACCATAGGGAACCAAACCACCTTAGGGCAACTTACACTAATTAGAAAAAAAATTTCCATAAATATTAAAATCATACAAAAGGTTTTAAAATAATTTAAGGTCAAATTCAGGGGCAAAACAGGAATTTTGATGCCCTCAGTCGACCGACCAAATCGAGCTTTAATCATCTCGTTGACCGAACTAGCCTGGAGTCAAAATTTTGACTTGGCTCAGGTGAACGACCCAGATTTGAACTTATCGTCCACAGTCGATCGAAGCTGAGATATGACTTTCCTCACCTTCCTCAGCTGACCGAAATAGTAGTTCATATTGACCTTGGTCAATCAAGTTCAATATTCGGTAGATCGAACCACTCACTGGGCAACCGAAACCACAAAGCCCTGAGAAAATCGCCTGGCTTAGCCAACCGGCCATTGGCCACGGTCGACTGAACTGGAAAGTTGCCTCTGGGCCATTATGAGTGTTTGGGCAACCGACCCTAGGCGTCAAGTGACCGAACCTCTCGGGTTGTTGTGCTTTTACCGTGATAATTGGGATTAAAATTTAATTAATTTTTTCTAAAATTCTTGATATGCCCCCAACGGTCATAATTTCCTGAAAAATTATAAATACCCTTTCATTTGCTTTGATTAACAACCTTGATTAACTAATTTTTCTCTTGAATTATTTTCTTGATCAAAGTTCCCTCACTTATATTTTTATTGCAAAATCATTGTTGAGTAAAATTTTATACTCTTCGAACTCTCTTTATTATTCCGTAGAAAATCTTTTGAAAGAAAACATATATTTTTGTTTGGACATTTCTTTTCAGAGCACTCACTCTCACACATACTTTATTTTCTTAAAATCATTTTTGAGAGTAGCCTTAAGATTTCTCTCGATTATCTTCATATTCTTGGGAGAAATCTTGGCGACCAAAACCACAAAGTCCTGAGAAAATCGCCTGACTTAGCCGACCGGCCATTGGCCACGGTCGACCGAATTGGAAAGTTGCCTCTGGGCCATTGTGAGTGTTTGGGCGACCGACCCTAGGCATCGAGTAACTGAACATCTCAGGTTGTCGTGCTTTTACCATGATAATTAGGATTAAAGTTTAATTAAACTTTTCTAAAATTTCCAATATTCCTCCAACGGCCATAATTTCCTAAAAAATTATAAATACCCCTTCATTTGCTTTTATTAACAACCTTGATTAACTAATTTTCTCTCAAATTATTTTCTTGATCAAAATTCCCCCACTTATATTTTTATTGCAAAATCATTGTTGGAGTAAAAATTTATACTCTCCAAACTCTCTTTATTATTCCGTAGAAAATTTTTTGAAAGAAAGCATATATTTTTGTTTGGGCATTTCTTTTTAGAGCACTCACTCTCACACATACTTTATTTTCTTAAAATCATTTTTGAGAGTGGTCTTAAGATTTCTCCCGATTATCTTCATATTCTTGGGAGAAATTATTTATTGCACAAATATTTTTTAGCATAAGTCCTAACTTCTCCAAATATTTGTTATTGCAAAAATCTTTATTGGAGAACATATTTATCACATATATATATTTGTGCAAAATTTATTTGAACACAAAAACCCTAGGTTCTCCTATTATTCCTAAAAAATTATTTTTGGGAGAAATTTTATTAGGGTCATATTATTTAGTATTTTATCATACACATCATTTCTCAAAGATTGAAAATATTGTTTTGAGAAAACACCCTTTCTCTACTGAGCATAACTCATATCATAAGAGAGTGCATGTATTTTAGTTTTTAATGTGTACATCCATGCTTGTACTTAGAAGCGTTTTAATATGTACAAAAATGTTTTCATGTAACGGTTGGGTTCAGCCCAAAAATTGAACTGGGGTGTCTCCGCCCCACAAGGGAGACCAATTGGGCTCAGCCTGGTAATTAAGCTGGGATTTTTATCACCCCATAAGGAGAGGATGTAAACGGCTTTTTCTCCGCCCGTTTAAGTGGATAGTGAAATCCTTGGGGGGGTATGCCCAAAACGAGGATGTAGGTTGGTTTAGCCAAACCTCGATAACAAATATCGTGTATTTCTCTCTCTAGCTCATTTAATTACTCTAGTTTAAATTCAGTGTGTGTATGCTTGTTCATTTATGAATACAATTATTTTGCATGCACACATTTAAGTTAAATGAGATTTGCTTCACATGTGTATGTCTGCACACATAAATTAATCACTTTACATACACAGCTATATTTGAATGGGATATAATTTGTGGTGAATTGATGAAATGTATGAACTAGCTGAAACATTTTTTAAATCTCCAATTCACCCCCCCCCCTTCTTGGAATCAAATCAATTGCAACACTCTTAATCCTATAAACCCACTTACACCCAATAACATTTTATGCAGGATTGCGTGGAACAAGAGACCATGTGTGATTGGAGAGTAGGGCATTGTATTCCTCACTCATAGCTTGTCGCCATGAGAGATGTTGCTAGGCCTGTTTGAAGGTGGAAGGTTCAATTGTGGAGGTAGTGGTGGTGGTGTGAAGGTCAAAAAAGTATTTTGGCTTTGTAGTGTTATTACATAGCCTGGTATTATAAGGGTGAGATTTTGCTAGAATTGAAGATGAGGGAGAGGATATCAGAGATGAGATACGTACCTGGGAAGGATTGGGTGCATCCGATGGGGGAGGTGTGGAGAAGGGTCTCTAGAATGAAATGTCCTGGTATAAAGACTCAGTCCTGCAAGAAGAAGACTGACCACATGAAGTAGAAGTAGGAGGAGGAGATATAGACTCAACTCAAAGGGTAGATGTGACGGGCAGTTAGGAAGTGATTAGGAGAAGATGCAGGAATGGAGACTTGGGTTTAATTATATAGCCAATTTGTAAAGGAAGGTAAGATGAAAGGTGATATGGTATGAGATTTGTAATTCTGAAGGGGAAATGCTTGTTCCACAAGCACGACATGTCTAAAGGTGTAGAGTTTATTAGTGGATGGATCAAGGCACATATAGGCATGATGTGGAATTGAATAGCCAACGAATATACAAGGATGGGAACGTGGTTGGAGTTTGTGAGAGGTGTATGGTCGTGTATAAAATTTTTTTAATATACATAGAGAACCAAATGTTTTTAAGGACAAATAATTAGGTGACTGCTTAAAAAGATGAGAGAAGGGAGATTGGTGACATGTTATCGGAGAGGGCATTGGATTGATGAGGTAAACAACAACTTGAAATGCTAAGGACCAATACTTAAGTGGGACAGATGAATGATGTAGTAAGACTAGTGCAGTTTCAACAACATGATGATGTTTACGCTCGGTTGTGCCAACATGTTCTGGGGTATGAGGAGGAGATTTGAGATGTTGAATACCTACCCAAGAGAGAAAATGTCCAAGACTAGTGGCTTCGCCACTTCCATTTGTATAAATAGTTTTAATCATTGTAGAAAAATAATTTTCAACAAGAGATTTAAACCGTTCAAATATGGAAGTAACATCTAATTTTCTTTTGATAGGATAAAGCCAAGTATATTTGGTTTAGTAATCCACAAAAACAACGTAATAGTGAAAGTTATCAAAGAAAGGAAGAGGAGCAGGTCCCTAAACATCCATAAATAGAGTTTCCAAAGGTCTAGAACAAATTAAAGACGAAACACCAAAGGGGAGTTTGTGACTTTTTTTACATAAACATGCATTACAAGAATGAGACAAGGAACTAGGCTTAGAGAAAGGTAGTTTATGAGATGCAATGATTTGATGAAGAATTTTGGAGGATGGATGACCAAAACTATTGTGCTAGAGACTGATGGTTGGTAGGGAAGATCTAGACAAGGTTGTTTTGAGAGTCGAGTGTTGTAGTGAAGAGGGTGTTCCGCTAACTAAAGTCGACCATTCATAGATGTTTCCTCTATTCCAGACTCACACCAAGGATGCCCTCGTGGTTAGATCCTTCACAAGAAAAAAATCAAGAAAGAATTCAATAGAGGTGTTATTATGAGTGCAAAATTGAGAGATAGAAAGAAGATTTTTCTTGATGTTGGGTGCACACAAAACATTGTTGAGTTTGAAAGTGGAATCACAAGAATTAAGAGTGGTAAATCCAATATGAGTAATAGGAACGTTATTACCTTTTCCAACCATGACATCATCATTACCACCGCACTCAGCATGAATAGATAGGTTATGCAAATCTGAGGTGATGTGATGAGATGCCCCAAAGTCAACTATCCAATCCAACTGAGTACTCGGAGTTTCGTGAGCTATGAAATTTTTTTGCTGCCAGGTGATGGGTAAGGGACGTGATATGCATACTTTGGCAACATGACCAGGCTTGTCACACAATTGATAGATGACTCGAGGTTGATTCCCATTGAAGTTAGGCCTCCAATTCTGATTTGAGTAGTTTGGCAAGAGTCTTTGAGTTCTTAAGTTGTTGAAAAAATTTTGATTACCACGATTTCTATAGAAATTCTGTTGGAGGTGATTGTTGTTGTTCCTTGGGTATCCATTATTGTTTCCTCCAAATCATAACTTTTTTTGAAAGGTATTGATGTTGCCATTTCTGCCTTTCTTGTTGTGTTGCTTTTGAGAATATTGGTGTAACGCCCCAACCCGACATGTGGGCTCGAGGTGCTACTTTAGTGACGTCTAAGTACCTGATACTGTCATATCACATACGATATGTAGTAGAATAAATGAAACATTCTCAACATTCTATTACCATAGTCTAAATCACAATATATATCAAGGTTCTTTCCATACACATATTACATCTCATAATAGTAAGTCAACTAAATCGGTCCACTCGACCAATAATATAAGCCCAAAGGCATACTACATAAACTACTCATATCTGAGTTCTTGAAGACACTCACAAAAAGTAACTAAACTAGTCTCCACCCCCTAGATCCCGCTAAACTCGATCTCTAGGATTCCCTAAAAAGATACGTTGTACAACGGGGTGAGACACCTCTCAGTAAGGAAGATTAAGTTAATGACAGTATGTGTGGTCAGTATGCGTCTTAGTGTATTTCAAAATCACCATACATGTCTCTTTTACTGAACATAGTATATAAATAAGCATTTCTCACAATATAAAACAATTCTGAAATTAATAATATCATTACATAAATATAACAATATGCATGAAAGATACTCCTTAGAACTACTCGCCATGTATAAACCCTCGTGGTCAGGGTTGTGTGGCCCGAAGGCTAGATAAAAACCCAAGGGATCAACCCAAACCAAGTCAGCTTAACTTCCTACATTCACCGATAGCAGGCTTCCACAAGCCACTTGCGGGTCCGATTACCTTACCACTTCTTAGAAGGGTACTACCTCTACCAAGGTCACTAGGACCACCCAAAACCACACTCTCATAAATGTGGGCACACACGGTCAAATGGTGCAACTCTCTCTCTAGCAACGGTACCGTGTTCACAACACTGGGTTCTCAGGTTTCCTAAAGCATATCGTGCAATTTAGGTAATTAAAATTGTATTTTAACACATTTCATAAAACCCGGGCTTGGCCATTTAATACAAACTTGACCTCGGCCCTCTCATAAAGTTCCTACAGTTCCTAAAACAGTTTCAGTAGTTCCGAAAACAATTTAATATTATACAAACATACCCATCCTGGTATTTCCATCACTCTAAAAATCATATTCACATGCCACACAATTTTTCATATTTAAAACATAGCTCGTAGGCAACCACAAAAAACTTTGAATAAATGGCTTATAGGATCAAACCGAACTTTCCACCATTCATTTCCACTCAAAATATCATATTGAATATCCTAGGTTTGAAAACAAGCATTTCGAATGATTGGTTTTCAAAAGAACAATTGACAACATAAATACTCCATTCCATAACTATTTCCATCCGATCAAAAACATTAAAACACTACATTAAACATAATCCCCTTACCTAATTTCAAAACAAAAATCGAAACGCTCGAAAATCCAAATCCCGACTTTTCACAAAAACAAGTATCTGCTCCGCTAGTACTGTAGATCTTAGCTCCCTGATCCTCGCAGTAACTTCCAATCGTTGAAACGGGTGACGAGCAGTGAAGAATTGTAGAGAAAAAGAGAGAACTCACCGGCTCTAGAGAGAGAGAGAGAGAGAGAGAGAGAGAGAGAGAGAGAATTTTGGGTTTCTTAACCCTTTAACAATGAAAAATCCTATTTATGGGCCTTTTGACTCAGTCAAATTCATCGACGAATTGGTCCTTCATCGATGAACCATAAAAGACTGTTCGTCGATGAACCCAAGGCTAATATTTTTCCTATTGGTCTGGATCTCTTCGTTGACAAAACTCTGAATTTCGGTGACGAAGCACTAAATTGCCTTCGTCAACGTGAACATTGGCTTCGTCGACGAAGCCTGCAAAAATCTCCTTTTTACCCTTTTTTTTTTATGGGTTCGAGTCTCTACAATCTCCCCTTCTTATAAGAATTTCATCCTTAAAATTTTCTAACTGATATCAAACGTACTCTAACTTACAACTCAGCTCTACAGAAAAGTCGGCAGCCACCCATATAGCGGCTCCAGCCCAAGTTTATTGCATACCCTCATTTATGGGGAAGGAATACCGTGAATATAACATAAAGTCTCGTTAAATCACACTCTCATACTAACCTCTCTCTCAAATACATGAAAATAACTAGAAACCACACAACCTACCTTACCTGCCTAAAGCTAACCCTCTCCGAAGAGCTATGGGTACTTCTGGCGTATCTCAGCCTCTAACTCCCAAGAAGCCTCATCTATTGCGTGGTTCTGCCACATACTTTCACTAAAGGTATCTCCGTAGTATGCAACTGTTGTACCTTCTGGTTCAAAATCTGAATCAGTACCTCCTCATATGATAATGCGTCCTCGATCTCCAGAGGTTCATAAATGAGCATGTGCGAAGGGTCTAGCACATACTTCCTCAGCACTGATACGTGAAACACGTCATGAACTTTGGATAGTGTTGGGGGCAATGCCACCTAGTAAGCAACTAGACCTATCCTCTTCAGAATCTCAAATGGCTCGATGTACCGAGGGCTCAACTTTCCTTTCTTCCTTAATCTTATCACCCCTTTCGTCGAGGCAATCTTCAGGAATATCTCATCCTTGATCTCAAACTCTAACTCCCGTCGGTGAGTATCCGCATAACTCTTCTGCCGACTCTGAGCTACTCTAACCCTTTCTCCGATAAGCTCGACCTTTGTGGAGGCCTACTGGATTAGTTTCGGTCCTAACACCTGCAACTCTCCTACCTCATCCCAATATAATGGAGATTGACACCGGCGACCATACAATGCCTTATATGGTGCCATCTCTATACTAGACAGATAGCTATTATTTTATGCAAACTCCATGAGCGGTAGATACTGAATCTAACTATCCCCAAAGTCTAGCACACACGCCCGTAGCATATCTTCTAAGGTCTAAATAGTCCTCTCTGATTGTCCATTCGTTTATGGGTGAAACAAGGTGCTAAAGGTGAGCTGCGATACCAACGCATCCTGCAAACCCTTCTAGAACCAAAAGGTAAATCGTGGGTCTCGGTTTGAAACTATAGAAACAGGGACGCCATGAAGCCGTACTATCTCCTGCACATATAACTCTGCCAACCTATTCATGGGATAGCTGACTCTAATAGGAATAAAGTGTGTAGTCTTTGTCAGCCGATCCACTATAACCCAGATGACATTGTGCCCATGCATCAATGCAGGTAATCCTGACACAAAATCCATTGAGATATGCTCCCACTTCCACCTTGGGATGTCAAGTGGTTGCAGTGGTCCTACCGGCCTCTGGTGCTCTGCCTTAACCTGCTGACATGTCAGACATTGTTCCACAAATCTAATAGTTTCTCTCTTCATGTTACTCCACCAGAATGATTCTCGCAAGTCTCTATACATCTTCGTACTTCCTGGATGAACAGTATAGAGAGAGTGATGAGTCTCCTCTAGAATGACCCGTTTAATATTGGTGTCATTCGATACATAAATCTGGGTATGGAATCTCAACATCCCATCAACAGAGACATTGAAATCCAACTTTAATCCATTCTACGCTCCTTCCATGACCTCTACCAGCTCCGCGTCTTCCTTCTGAGCTGTCTTGATTGTCTTTTGCAAGGTTGGCTGAACAACTAAACTAGCGATGAACACCTATGGATCTTCATCCACCAACTCTACCCCCAACATCTCCAGATCCATCACGATATGATGTTGTAGGACAACTACTGAAACCGGCGCGTTCACTAACTTCCGGCTCAACGCGTCAGCCACCATATTAGCTTTTCCCAAGTGGTAACTAATGGTGCAGTCGTAGTCCTTAATCATCTCGAGTCATCTACGTTATCTTATATTCAACTCCTTCTAAGTAAAGAAGTATTTAAGGCTCTTATGGTCAATAAAGATCTTGCACTTTTCACCATAAAGGTAGTGTCGCAAAATTTTTAATGCAAACATCACTGCTACAATTCTAAATAATGCGTAGGGTAGTTCTCCTCGTACTCCTTGAGTTGGCAAGAAATATAAGAGATAACTTCACCCTGTTGTATCAAAACACACCCGAGTCCTTTCTAGGATGCATCGCTATAAATCATGTAACTACCATTCCCTAATGGAATGGTCAACACTGGGGTCATGACTAGATGTTGCTTCAACTCTTGAAAGTTCTGCTCACAATCACTGGTCCAGTTAAACCTACTATTCTTTTTCGTAAGTTGTGTCAATGGACCTGATAGCCTAGAAAAGCCCTCAATAGAATGATGGTAGTACCCTGCCAAACCTAAGAAACTTATGATCTCGTGAACGTTTTTCGGTCTCACCCAGTTTACTACTGCCTCTACTTTGCCCGAGTATACTAATACTCCTTCTTTGGACAAAAATGCAACCTGCTCAAACCAAAATTCGCACTTCTTGAATTTAGCAAACAATTTCTTCTCTCTAAGTACTTGAAGTACTAACCTCAAATGAGTTTCATGCTCTGAAGGACTCCTTGAATAGACCATGATGTCATCTATAAATACTACCACAAACCGATCCAAGTAATCGTGGAATACCCGGTTCATCAGATCCATGAATGCTGCAGGCGTATTCGTCAAACCAAATGGCATAACCAAAATTCATAATAGTCATATCGAGTTCAAAAGGTCGTCTTTGATACATCCTCTAACTTCACCTTCAATTGGTGATACCTAGATCGCACATCAATCTTAGAGAAAACCTGAGTTCCCTTCAGTTGGTTAAACAGGTCATCAATATGTGGTAACGGGTATTTGTTCTTTATAGTTACCTTATTTATCTCTCTATAGTCGATGCACATCCTCATCGACCCATCCTTCTTCTTCTTCACGAACAATACCATCGCTCCCCAGGGTGATACGCTCGGTCTAATGAAATCGTTATCTAAAAGTTCCTGCAGTTGCTCATTTAGCTTTGCTGGAGCCATTTTATATGGTGCCTTGGAGATTGGTGTCATCCCTGGTGCTAACTCAATAGCGAACTCCACCTCATGATCCGGAGGCAACCTTGGTAAGTCTTCGGGAAAGACAACGGGAAACTCCCATATCACTGGAATATCCGCCAACTTTAGTCCTTCTTTTGGTACTGCTTTCACACACGATAGATACCCCTGGTAGCCGTCCAAAAGTAACTTCCTTGCCTGCACCGCTGAGAGTATCTGTGGTGTAGAGTGCACACAGGACCCTACAAATTTAAACTCTTCCTCCCCTGGAGGTCCAAACACTACCTCCTTCTTTCGACACTCTATGCTCGCATAGTTGGATACTAACCAGTCCATCCCTAAGACAATATTGAATCCTTGCATCTCCAAAACAATGAGATTGGCAGACAACTTCCTCCCCTGAATCTATATCGGATGGTCTTTAATCACTTTACTACACACAATAACTAACCTCGTCAGTGTAGCCATTCCTAACTCGACCCCTAACAACTGGATCTCAACGCCACATACTCTAGCAAATCTCTGGGATACAAATGAGTGGGTAGCCCCTGAGTTGAACAGTACAACAACATTATGTGACATAAATGAAATTGTACCTCTCACCACATTATCAGCGTTCTCTGCATCACCCGGTGTCAACGAGTACACCCGCGCCTGCGTGGTGCCCCTTTGGTGACCTCCTCTAGTCGCTTGACTACTTCCTCCATATTGCTGCTACGAAGGCGCGTAGTTTAGTACCACGCAACAATCCCGTATCTGGTGTCCCATACTACCACACCGATAGCAACCCAAAAACCAGTTTTGCACTCACATGTATGCATCCTATTACATTTATGACAGGCAGGGCATTGAGAATTTCCTTGAGTGGCTCACGGTCCTGACGCCTGTTGTTGGCCTGACGAACTACCCGGCCGCTTCTAATAGCTCTAACCAAAGTACTGGACTGATAACTCTGAGATAAAGGCCTCTTTTTCCAACTTGCCTCTTTCTCCCCTTCTTGTAAACTGGCTTCAGACACCATGGCTCTGTCCACCAGCTCTGTAAAGCCTTGGACCATCAAGGCCGCCACCTGCCCGTGTATGGCGGGCCTCGGTCCTCTCTCAAACATACGAGCCTTCCTCAGCTCATCTGGGACCATATGTGGAGCAAATCGGGATAGTTCCACAAATCTGGCTGCATACTACTACACGGCCATGGATCCCTATGTCAGACGTAGGAACTTTTCCACCTTTACCTCTCTAGTGGTAATGGGGAAGTATCTGCTGAAGAAAACCTCCCTAAACCAGCTCTAGGTAACCGATATGTACCCTGGACGTTGCTCCTTTACCAGCTTTGCCGATTTCCACCATCTCTTTGCCTCTCCCACCAGTTTGAAGGTAGCAAAACGTACCTTCTGTTCCTCCATGCTCTCCAACACTTCCAATAGCTCCTCCATCTCTTGGACCCAATCCTCCACCGCAATCGGGTTTGGTCCTCTCGAGAATGCCAATGGATTTGTTTGCGAGAACTGCTGAAACGTGTAGCCTCTATTAGCCGTTAGCTGACTCTGTTCCCTGGAATCTCTCCGAAACTCCCTCTTGGCCTGCCATGCTTTACTACACAGTACGAACAAAGCTTCAACATCATTACTGCTGGAGGTATCCACGTGATTGTCCCCTCCAGTCATGACTCCCTTTCCTCTAGCATCCATCCTGAAGATAGGATATGACCCAATTTAGAAATTCCACATTTGTCATGGTTAAAACAAATATGGAATGACTAACAGATAGAACACGTAAGTTTGCAGTTTAAAGGACCCACATGTACATCTCTATTGCAAAACTTCCAAAATATCCAACCCTAGACATATGATAACACGATGTACATACTTTTCAAGGCTAGTCCTTCAACCTAGAACCAAAACCATCAATGGATTTACCATGGTTTTCCTGAAATCTTCATTCCAGGAAAAGCACAAAAGACCGTCGTCAAAATTCCGTTTCCAGGCCTCTAGACTAAAACTCGACCTATCTTACCCCTTCTCATTCTTAACTTATCTCAACCTATACTCTGGTAATTAACACTAACCATCAAAGTCTACAGTTCAAATAAACCCTTAGGATATGAAATAAATAAATCTTTTGAAAAGGGTTCATATTATAAATCTCACAATCATGATTCTTCGTGCAAACATAAAATCAGAGTCAGGCACATACATAACTTGCTTACACTGCAAAAGAAATGGGCACACTAAACATAATTATTCATCTAGAGATGCCTGTGGCTTGGATAAGAAAATGATATGGCTTATCATGAAAGCAAACCCCGTAGGACTTAAGGAAAAATGGAGTCATTTTTTCCTTAGTTTCTAGGTTTAGGGGGTCGTGATGACCGTAGGCTTAGGAAGTGGTTGTTGCTTAAAATGAAAATCTTAGTATACACACTCATTAAACACTATCCTGTTATGCTAAGAATCTTTATCCACTTTCAAATGAACATGGCATGATTGCCTGGTAATTAATTCTAAAAGCTTACCCCATGCTTAAATATAATACTTTAAGTTGAGCCATTGTTGTCCATTACACAAGATTGAGTGTTAGAGATCCATCTTATATCATATATCACTATACCCTAAACTCACTTTTGAATATAAATAGCCTAAATCAAAATCAAGTCATCACTCTAGACTTAAAGCACTATTGATCACAAATGACTAATATATATTGAGTGCTTCTCATAGCTATAACTAAATTAGAGGCATCTACTAGGGGATTGGTCCCTTTGAGTTTAAATTGTAAATCCTCTAATTTTGGTTCACCATCCCATCCATAGGAAATCCTTACCAAACCACGTTCATATTCGATAAGGTCCCTTCTACTCACCAGCTGTATCCTTGCTTCATAATTATAATTATATCTAAAGGATACATACCACTATTCAAAGAGCTGTTTTCAAAATTCATACTCTCCTAGACGCTCTTTGTGCATACTTGGACATCATTACTAAGTACGAAAACATTTTCGAAAATGTCCACTCATATTAAATACTCTTATGAACTTAATAGAAATTCAACTGTTAAAAGTATTTATTCCTTACTTCTCTCACAAGCTCTCAATTCATAAAATCAGATCCTTTAGAGCTTCATATACTTAGAGATGTGTTAAATGGCTAAAATTATTTGCACTAGTTTTCAAATCTAGATTATGAAATGAAATTTGAAAGAAACCTATGCATGATGAGCTAAATTTAAAATTCATTCAAACTTATGCCTCTCACACGTATTGAAATATTATAAGAAAAGAGGCAAACATAGGCTTATCACACTTAAACGAATATACGTTGTGAATTTTTGGTCAAAATATGCCTAAAGCATTCACACCAAGATTAAACCATTGAAAATCTTTAACCCTTGGCTAAAGAAAGTAGAAATTGAAGAAGGCATTAAATGAGTTAAGTGCATAACTCAGGGGGAGTTTTTACCTTCATATCTATATAAATGAAAATGCTCTCATATTCTTATATTATTTGTGTCTTTGTGCCTTAATGAATAACTGCACTGTACTAAACGCAAAACTATCTACTGTTGTTTATTGTTCATATTATATCTTGATGGATAGTGATTTGTGACTATTTAGTTTGTGAACTGTTATTGAATATATTGTTTGATAATACTAGATTGCATGGAACGCCATCCGCAAGGCTGTTGTAGAAATTTATTTACTTGCATGCTTGTATGGAACACCAACTGCATGGCTAATGCAGTATGTTGTGTATTGCATGTTGGTAGTAAATATAGGTTCTCGCATGCTCAAAATACTATTTTGAATTGATTGCTTGAATCTATTAGGTTTTGGTGCATGAAAATTTGGGAAATGTCCGATTTACAGACGGCATGCTGCCGAAATTTCGATAGGATTTTTCCCAAACCAAAACCTTGTGTTAAAGATGAATATGATGAAATTAACTTTAAAATATTTTTGAAAGGATGAGTGAAAACTCAAATAGATAATTAATCTTCATCCTAGCATAATCATCAATTGTTTAGAAAGGCTTAGATCCATCCCTATAGGAAGCGAATAAATGATCCATTTGCATCACTTTCATTTATTAAATATCGAGGCTCTTGAGAATATCCAAAACATTATATCTAGTGCTTAAAGGCTAATGTTTTGATATGAAATGTTCTTGGGTCATGAACTACATAACATGCCTTAATATATATATTCTTTGATGCATCTATGGTCTATAGGGACAACTATACTGATAGGGGTAAATTGAGTTGATTAATATTCAGTATAGTTATGTTAAAGCGTCAAAATGGATGGCTTATACTACTGAGCATAATGAAATTAATCTTTGATTAGTATAAGTAATTAAAGAATCTAAGCACATATTCAAATTGATAAGGGGAGCATCTAAAATTAAATTACTACCTTGTTTTGCTTACCCATATGTTTAGCTTAGATCTTGAATGAATTCATTGTGGCATGTACTTAAATGAAAAGTTTTTGTTGAAAATCATAATTTGAAGCATATTTATATTGCCACAGTTGTTTGTGTTTGCCATATGATCCTTGTTTTGAATTTTCTATATTCTTAGGATTTACATAGTTGTATTTTTCTGGTCATATTTTATTCTGTGCTCAAATGCCTACCAGAAAAATTGTGCTTGCTTGCATGATCTTTATATTTCTTTTGGCAAGCAACCCCCAATACTTTAAGCTAAAATCATAAGGGGGATATATATTTTTTATATATACATATATTTTTTAATTGCATAATTGGTACAACAACTTCACATAAAAATGCATGCGAACTAGTTAGTCTGTTTTATGCTCAAACCTTCTTTTTGGTATCATATGTCGTGTGCTTTTAACTCAAATTTTTCACGGGTCTTATGATATGTTTCAATTGCTATGGTTTGTGTATATTTCTAGTCTAATCATGTTTGCTATGTCATTTGAACCCTTCAATGACCAGTTATAGAGTTTGTGTGTTTCATTGCTAAACTTGTCAAAGCTTTATACTTCATGAATTCGTTTGTGACATGGAAATACATAACTATCATATCTCTTGCATGTTAATAGTTATATTTATATTTTGATCATACTGGAACTGTTTGAGTAATGGTGGATAAACTACTAGGATTTATACAACTTAAACAGGTCATTATTTATACAGGATCTATGTTGGAAAGTCCCATTTTCAAATGGCACTCTACTGAAATTTTTTTTCAAAAACTTTCCAAACTTATTGTGTATAACAATGCTTATTACCCATTGTTGTTGCCTTGAACTATCATTCTTATGACCTTTTTTTTTGTTGCCAAAAAGGGGAGATGTAGGGGCAAAATTTGGGTTAACCTATTGAATTGAACTTAAATGAAAAACAATTTGCATTGATATACATTATGCATATTGTTAGGGGGAGTCTTCCAAGGCTGTACCCACTTTTTGCATAGTATATTTGTCATCATTAAAAAGGAGGAGATTGTTGACCTTATAGGTCACACTCAGTTTTGATAATGACAAATACTCTTGGTATTGATGACTTTCGAGTTTGTGTGCAGGTATATAATTAGAAGATCATAGTGGTGGCACATGGCAACTTGAAGAAATTGAAGACCTAGAATGTTTATTAATTGTTGTAATGTCATTGGGTCTGTGATAGTAATTAGGATATTGGTCTGTAATAATCTCTGCATGTCATGCATGTAGGTTTGTAAGCTTATAAATGCCATAAACTGACCATAGAGACTGAACGCCAGATTTTTGGGACTATCTCAAAACTGCCCTTGAAAAGACCCTAGTGAGACTCTAGGTCCTAACACCCACACACATAGCATATAATTTATATGAGTGTTAAATCTGTGCTTAAATTGAATATTTTTAAGCAACTTGAGAGAGCTCGGGCGACTGAACCCTTGGAGTACAAAACTCCTCGGGTGCCCGAACTGTTGAGAAGTCAATAGTTTGACCAGACTTCGGGCGACCGAACCTAAAATGACCTTATCATCCTGGGGCGACTGAACCTTTAGGAGGGCATTTTTCACCAACTCGAGCGACCAACCATTTTAGTTCAAAAAGGACCCTGGGAGACCGAACACATGGATTCGGGCTACTGAATATTTGAATGGGCACCCGAAGTTACGTAGCTTGGCTACTGACTTTGATTCGGGCTGCCGAACTTCTATCTGGGCGACCGAACTGTTTAAAAACGCTTTTTTAATTGAGTCTATTCGGGCACCCGAACTTCTCGAGTTAAATTAATTTTTACCGAGGTTATAATTAAGTAAATAGGGTTAATTTTTGCTAAACTTTTTTAAAAAATTTAAGAATACCCTATGTGTCCCCCAACGGTCATAATTTGCCCATTCTCCATATATAAGGGTTCATTTGCAAAAATTAGTGGTGATTAACAAATAGGATTAGCCAAAGATTCTCTCAAATTTCATAAACCCTATTTGTTCATTCCAACCCCATAACACTCAAACGCCTTCATTCCCTTGAGAAATCTTACTTTGTGAGTGTTTATTTATTGCTTAGTATTGGTCATACTCCCATTGCTTTACTCGGTTGATTGATATTGATTTTGGGGAGTTAAGCAAGGCTTTTCCACATATTTCATTTAATAAATCTTGTGTTGGGAAAAGCCTAGTAGCTTAAGGATCTTTGCATTGTCATTGCAAAGATTCCTATAGCTTGGATTTTTGTTGTGTAAATATTTTTAAACAAGCAAACTATTTTCAAACTAGTATTGTGCTTATCTCATTGAGGAAAATCTTTTTGAACTAGTTTGATTATTTGATTTGTATACTTGGAATATTGATGTGCTATTGCAATAGTTTTGATTCCAAGATACTGCTTGTTGTGAACACTCTTGAGCATATTAGCGATCATATCCTGTTGAGTGTAGCTTGCACAAAAATACACATCACTGAGCTTACATTTCCTACATTGTTGATGTGTATGTGGTTGATTAATTATACGGTGCGTAATTGGGTACATATCTGCTTTACATGAAAGCATAATCATTGTACCAGTTGATTGTAATACACATATATTGTATTTCCAGGCACGGGCCTGAAGAGGGAGACTAGCCTTGGAATAGTCCTGGATTGGCTTAGACCCGATTAGGAAAGCTAGGTGCGTCATCTTGTTAAGGCGTGTAGGTTGAGGTCATCCCCACTAATTGACCTGGTTAAGGTTGAGGTCAGTCCTGTGCTAATTGACCTGGTTATATTAGGTGTCGCTTCACCCGTTAAGTGAGCCATTAGTGGAATCCTCGAGCTTGCGAGCTAGAAGCGGGGACGTAGGCACAGTTGGCCGAACCCCAATAACAGATCGTGTGCCTTATTTATATTTCTACTCTTTATATTTATCGCACATGTATGTTATGATCGGTAAATGTTGCGCATGATTTTAATTTCCGCACGTTATATCTATCTGCGCATTTGGAACTGCATAGACAAACCCTAGGTTGTGAATGTACTACTGCTAGATTAGTTTAACCTAGGCGATAAATTTTTAAATTCCAATTCACCCCCCTCTTGGGAATACACCAAAGCTAACATGCTGAATATCTTCTGGTAGAGAATTAATATAAACCTGCCTAAGGTTTTCATCATTAAGACCGCCGAGAAGATAATATCGTCTAGACATTCTTTGATAGTGAAAATCAAGATCTTTTCTTTTTAACGAGCAACAACGCATCTCAAAGTATTCTTGTCTAACTTCATTAGCATGAGCATCAGGGTCTCCAATGAATTCTTGATAAAAAGTTCCAAGGGCATGAGAGGGAGATTGTGATATGATGAACTGTAATTGTCTGTAATCACCATGACTTTGAAACCAATCTCTTAACGTTCCAGTGAATCTAAAAATGAATTCAATAAGAACTATATCAAGATTGTTGCCCGGCTCAAGATTGTTGCCCGGTTTAGAGAGCTGGAGATCAATCCAAGCACCAAATTCTCCAATTGTCTCTTTATTTTGTGGGTGAGAGTCCTTCAAATGAGAACCAGGAACCATTTGTGGAATTATGTGGAACAAATTGCTTTGGGGCTGAGTCAGCTGTAGCTGAATCAAATTCAATGGGTTCTTGTACAATGGGAGTTGTAGTATCAGTTTGCTCATTAAGTTGCCAGTTGTTCAAATTGTCGGAGAAGCTGATAATGGTTTGTTTGGGATTTAGAGAAGGATATCATCAATATATATCAGAGTACTGTGCAGGATAGGATTAAAAATCCTAGTCATCGCTTTCTGAAATAGTGATGGAGCAATTTTCAAGTTGAAGGGCAAAACAATCCATTGAAACTATTCATTCGGGATGCAGAAGGCAGTTTTGTATCTACTATCTGGATGGATTCCAAGTTGCCAAAAGGCTCATTTGAGATCAAACTTGGAAAATATCATTGCCTGAGCAAGATGAACGAAATGTGTCCTAACTTTTGGAATAGGGAATTGATCATCTCTAATGAATGTATTAAGAGGCTTGTAATCAATGAATAGTTTTTTCTTTCCTCTGATTTTCTTTTATCTTTTCTCAACATAAAATGCTTGGCATGCCCAAGAAGAGCTGGTTGGTTAACCTTATTCTATAGTCAGATGCCAGTGACCATTATTGGGGTGCCTTACTGCTTAAAGAAAAGGACAATAAAAAATCCTATTGTGGACATGCCAGCGGAGAATTCAAAGATTCCTAGAAACATTATCACATTGTTTTTAAAGAAATTCTTGCGGTGAAAAACGGGATTCAGAAATTTGACTTTTATGTCAGATTAAAGCACTTCACGATTGAAATGAACAATTCATCTTTCCCCAGAATGCTTGATTTCAAGAATAAGATTCTCCCTGATCCATAGATCCTTAGATTGAAAAATTGGTTTTCCAGATATGATTTCTTTGTGAAACATATAAAAAGTGGTCACAATGTTCTTGCCAATATGCTTTCTTGCCCTCGGAAAACTTCTTTTCTAATCTCAAAACACCAGGCCATTCCTTTGATCCTTATGGCCTCCTCCTCCTCCTCCACAGATATCCTTCACCTTAGTGCCTCCACTCAAATGACCTTCCCTCCTGAATTTCTTTCACAAAGTTTGAACATAGCCCAACTGAAATCTTTTGCTATGACCCACTTCCGATCTTATGCTGACAAGATTAGACATAACCTCACCTTTCCTTCTTATCCTTTCCTAAACCCATATATCATATACTAATGTTATATGGTATATATGGTATATTTATGTTTTGCAGGTCCATGTCGTATTCATACCACTATAAGAAGTTTACGCACACCTCCATAATCCAGCTAATCATGATTCCCTGCTCTGTACTTTCTTACAATGGTTTGACCCCCTTCTCACCTAGAGAAAGAAGTTAACCACTCTCATGAGAAACCACAATGTTTGGAAGCTTGACCCACAGCTTGCATAAACCATCCACAATGTCTTCATCCTGCACAGACCGTATTTCTAAAACTCCAACGAGAATCTCCTTTGGTCACAAAATCAGACATATATATATATATACCCATCATATTATTTACTTAATTAACTCAATTAAATAATATTTAATTAATTAATAATTATTATTTTTTTGAGTTCCTACATGTCTATCCCCTTATGCCTATCATCATTGGTTTCCAAATATCTGAATACATGTAGTCACTTATATGCTTTAACTGCATATGTCACAGGTTACTTGACTCAGATTCAACAGTTGCAACTCCACCTACGACCGTAACACCTTGCAATGCATAGATATATCCCGCTACTTTTTCTCTTTGCATCCCTATCAAGTCACCTTCACACACTTTCATTTCTCCACATTTAGACTCGTAACAATATCCATCACGGTCTAATGTTCCCAATGAAATACCATTCTTCTTTAGACCTGATTCATGCTTTATATCACCTATGGTTCTTACAACACCATTATACATTTTGATTTTAACATTTCTAATAACAAACATTTTGCATGAAATATCATTTTTCCATCAAAATACAACCAATATAAACTGACCTGTAGATGTCAAACCATTTTCTAGGATAAAAGCATCTAGTATATAAGATCCAAGAATCACTTGTGAGGCACTCCGAACCCGATGAAACACGTAGCATATCTCTATCACTACATTCTGAGTCTTCCTCCACTACACTTGCATATTTTGACAAATCCTTAGACATATATCAGCATTCCCATTTTCGCCAAACTAATGCCGAAGAACTCTCATTCATGACGAGATACAACACGTCCGTAGCCAATCAAAAAACGAATGATTGCTCCCATTTCATTCCAAGTCATTGCATCCATACTATTCGTTTGAATTCTATATAAACCTTTCACCAAACCTTGTTGCACTAAGAGATCCTTCAATTCAGAGGTCATACGATATGCTCTGATACCAATTGTTGTGAAAATAGGGCATCTTCCAACAATACACAGCGGAATAATGATATTGTTGTAAAAAGATCAATCGTACACTTGCATACAATGTAAATGGTGAATTTAGAATATATCCACAACCCCAGCAATATAAAGAAATTAATAATAAAGGCAACCACACCAGGAATTACATGATTTGGCAAAGCCTACATCCACGGGAGCAATCGGTAAGATATTTCACTATGAAGATCAAAGATTACACACTACAATGATCTTCTCTCCTTCTTTTACCCTTTCTCACTCTCTTACTTGTCAAAATACACTAGAAGAACATATATAACAAGCCCTCAGAGGCTTCCTTCCGAATCCCCAACCGTTGCAACGTTTACATTCAAAATTCAAATATTTTCTCGCAGCCCAAAAGCACTCGTCAACGAGAACATGACACTCATCGACGAGATAAAGAAGACCACTCGTCGACTAGTCTATCCACTCGTCGATGAGTCTTTAAACTCTGAGATTTTATAGCTCTCGGTATCTCCTCATCAACGAGCACAGAGTACTCGTCGATGAGTCTTTGCTGCTGCCCTGCACCAAGAACACATCCATATGTTTTTCTCCCTTTTGTTTATAAACTCTCGAAGTATAAGAGCCACACCATAAACAACATCTTTACACAATAAGAAAAAAAAAGGTGACACGAGTTTGTGTGTATATATTAAAAAGAATGAAAAATAAATATATACACTTGTATAAACATGTTCATAATTTAATTTTGTTTGGCAGCCAAACCTCATAAACATGGACACCACATAAAGTATAACCTATTCTAATTTTCAATGACTTTAAAAAAAAATTGAGATCAAAATTCAGAGAGTAGATCAAAATATTATAAGATGTTCGTGCGATCAAAATGGGCCCAATAAATAGTAGCAATAATTGGGCCCAAGAAGATTACAAAAATAGTCGGAAAAGTATGTAAACCCCCTCGTGGTTCAATCCAAAATTTAAAAGTTACCCTATAGTTTTATTATGATCATTAAACCCTTTTGATTTCAAAACAATGCAAAGTTATACACTATCAACTCATGTTTAATTAAATGTGATAAAATACTAAAATGTCCTATGTAATCGGCGTAATGAATAGATGAGAGCAATAAAGATCATTCAATATAGAGATATTTTTTTTAATAGTATTATAACTTTTCATTATTTTAAAAATAAGATGAGTGCTTATTGATCAAAATAAAATCACAAGGTGGTTTTTTGATTTTGAATTAATCATAAGGAGGTTTTATGTAATTTTTCGCAATTTAGATTCATATTCAAAGTTACGAAACCTCAAAACATGATGCTCCTGAACAACAAGGGATCACATTCCAAGAATGATAGCCGTAGTTAATGCACAAGCAATAAATTAATAGACAAATCAATAGTCAAAGCACATAAAAAAAAGCATAAATAATTCTTCTTCTTCTTCTTTTTTCAAAATACGAAACTTAGAAACTCAAAGCGGATAGAGCATGATGCTCATGAGAGAATTGCTCCAAAATATAATTAGGATGAAACAATTTATATTTGAATTTCTTCCAAGCCATGTTCTCTCTCTCTCTCTCTCTAGTCAAATCTTCAAAATATTCTCATTTCGGATAGGAAATAATAGCTATATAGATATTTTCCACCAAAATCAAGTATATTCATTGAAATGATCCAACCGAACCAAAATTCAAATTTAACTAGCATATCTCATATAAAGAATGAAGTAGGAATTAAAATAATTCAAATTTCGATGTGTAAATGATATGAACCCACAAGCTCCAATTGCACACGATGATCTGCACGTGCCAAGCGGACCCATCACAAGAGCTAGAGCCAAGAAGGTCAAGGAGGTTATGCAAGGACTAATTGAGAAATTGTTTGAGTAAGAGTCAATGAGGAACATGGACACTAAAGAAAAAAAGTTTCTTGAAGAGTCTAAGATACTAAATTATCTAAAGGCGTGTGAAGCTGGAACCTTAAGTTAATAAGGGCTGTTTGGGGAATTTTTATGGATTAAATAGTGGGTCAATTGTGTCGATTAAGCATGACATGTGACTCGCACATGTTTCATTAAATGACACATGACATGTGACTTGCACATGTTTCATTAAATGACATGGCATGCTTAAGGTTATGTGGGATTATTTTATTGGCTAGATTGATGCCATAACTTATTTTTATTAGCCGAACTGATGTCATGGGTTTCTTTTATTTTCTATAAGTAGTCAACTCTCTATTGTATTAAAGGATGATTATTTTTGCTAAATACAATTATAATAGAGGTTTATTTCTCTTCAAGTTCTTCATTGAACTTTCACCGAACTTATCAAAGGTACTACCTTTGTGGCGTTCGTCCCATTAATTTGATATTCTTGGTTGTGCTTCACGTCAAGCAATAGGTCAAGGATCCACTGCCATGTTGAATCTTATTTTGGGTTTGGGGTTTTGATAAATCTGATTTGGGGTCTCCAGACATTCATTCTTAGGGTTCCGTATCAGTAAATATAACATTTTCTAAAATTTCAAACTACATAACCAAAACATGCATCTATATAGATTTCTACATATTCATAATTGTGTCTACTCTCCAATAGATGCATTAACAATATCTATACGGAGTTTAAAAATTCATAACTATATCCACAAAGAGCATCCAACTGATGGGTAATATCGTCTATAGAGAGCATTCAACTTAACAACGCTTATAAAGAGAGTTGTAGATTCATAACTAGTGTCTATAGGTCCAACACAGGGATTAAGCCAACTTAATTTCTTAAATAAATAATATGTAATTTACTTTACTTGCAAACTCAATTCTCATTGGTACACATTCATAAGCCAAAGTATAATACAGTGTTTTGGAAATCATTATAACAAACTCACTTAAATAGCACAAACACACAAGGTATTTCAACATATCCCATCCTCAAATAATTTTAGGTTAAATTTGATTTACAAATAATGTGATGACTTGCACACAAATATATGCTATTACTTTTTGAGTGGGTGACATAGAGAAGGAATTGTTCCTAAATTTTAATGGATATGTTTGTTCCCATCTAGTAGTAGTGAATTTGAAACAAACTAGAGCCAATTTGGTTTTGATTGCAATCAATTGCTCATGAGAGAGAGAGAGAGAGAGAGAGAGTTATGTTGGGCTGGCAGAATGCATAGACCAAGAACAAATTGACAATGTTATTTTTGACTACGGAGTCAGCATGGATTAAAATAGAATGATAGTAATAAAAATATAATAGCTCACCAAAGGAGTGTTTCAAATTATCATACAAATTTTTTTTATTGATCCACAGCATGAGATAAGTGATGGTCTATTGCCAAATCTAAGCATGAAAATCTCTATCCTTATCCTATGTCACTTAATGGAAATAATATAAACTTCTGCATAGATGATTTTGTGTGTAAAATATCATTTTCTTACATAATTTTTATTTTATTTTATAAACCGAACATGACCTTAGCCATCAATTATAAAGCATGAAGCGATAACTGTTTGAATTAATGGACAAAGACTAGTAAATTCAGGCGTTTTATTTGTATTTTCACACACTGCAATGAACCATAGTCGTCAACTTTCAATTACAGTTCGCCAACCGCAGCCCTGCATGACAAAGGAATGTTTAGTGTATTCCCCCACACGTTGAGAGAGAGAGAGAGAGAGTTACTTAGAACAGTCTGTGTTCTTGTTAATAGGAGGTAGAGTAATCTCCACCCCACATTTTTTAGAAAGAAGCGGGATGCGTGAGGGACTGTAAGATCCAGCATGAGACAATGCCTGCTTTATGCACTGGCAAACGGCTTCAGTGTCTTGTTTGCTTTTTGTCTTGCCGCTTATCTCCTTCACACCCGAGCAACAGGACCCCGATGGCTGGCCACCCCCTAGCATGCTGCCTTTCAGGAATGCCAGGCACGGGGTCAGCTCCACGACCACACTCGAGCACGATGGTGCGCTCATGGTAACTGACCTCGAAAGCAGCATGAGCATGGCCACAAAGCCCACCATGCCACCCATGGCTTTGCTGCTCGATCTCAAAATTCAAACTTCGAACTGTTTATATTCTAAACCTGGAAGTAGAATGGTTGATAATTGTGAAGTGACTAATAAATAGTACATATAGAGCAGCAGCTGGCCACAGCCATGACCACGCAGGTGCTTGTTTAGTCCCGTTTCTCTTTGTGCTGCTATCATGCATGCAAGGGTCGTGAGTTTGCTGCGTCTATAATTCATACGAAGCAATGGAACTTCCGTCCATCATCATAGTGGGATGGGATCCCCATGAGGTGGTGTATAAGGAGACTCTTGCGTGCTGGGCAGAAAAAGATTCGCCATCATGCATATTGTGTTTGTGTGCAGTCAACACCCTGCTCCCACCAGTGTATTTTTGCATGCACCGCAATATTTCTACATCCCTCCCCCCCCCACCACCCCCCCCCCCCCCCCCACCCAAAAAAAAAAAAAAAAATTTCTTTGACCAGAACACAGCATTGCGTGAACACACAAATTGTTGCATCCAAGATCAATCAATTCTGTTTACCACAAAACTGTTTTTAAGGACTTCTAATCTTAGTTTAGCCCCTTCAAAGGGCTTCCTTGCTTTCCCATTTCCCTTGATGGCCCTCGAAAGTACACCAGACTAGTAAGTTTTGGCTTTAGGTAACCATTCACGTACCATGGCATGGAAAGCTACCAAAAATCGCCCCATTTGGCAAATTAAACAGCGTATAATGCGAGGACAAACATTGCACATAGTGAAACAGCAATTTTTTGTTATTCAATCCTATCAAATTTCTAACAACAAATGTGATATTGTTGGCATGAATTGAACAACATTGAACGATATATGTATTTGTATCTACACATTGTATGTTGCTTACTATTTACCATGGCTTTCATGAGTTACGAGATTCAGACTTGAAATCAGCACCATGCTTTGTATACAATGAGCCTACAGCTGGAACTTCTGCTTGTGAAGCTGCCAAGGCAGAAAGAGGCTGGAAATTTGTGTTCCCGACAAACCAGTAGAGGGCCCATTTCAAATTGCAGAGTGTGTACTTGAGAGCTTTGGTCCAGTTCTCTTGCTTGTTGAAGCTCTGTGTGATAGAATAATTTTCCACTTTGTCATTCTCGATCCTGCAAATTAAGCTCTAGATTAGTCCTGGTCGAGCATGCAAGACTCCAGGCTGCTCCCACTATAACCCCTCAATTCTACTCTGTTTATTTTTTATCACTTTCGTACCATATGTTTGTTATACTTGCCTCCCAAACTGGCTCCAAACTATTTTTCCCACAAAGTTCCCTCTCCAGATAAGAACTGAAACAATTAACTTCTAAACAAAAATATATTGAATCAGATGTAAAGTTCTTCAAGAATATTATATCCATCCAATACAATTGCATTAATAAAACCGTCAAATTTGTTTTCAAATCCAGTGTACACATAAAAGCAACACCAACAATAAAGCTACCTCACTTGGTTATCAAACGCATGAAGCACACCAGAAAATCAACTACATACTAAGATTGAAAGATTTTCATCAAAAAATATGTTGATTTAGAATGAATTTTAAGAATTTGAGCCTTCAACACAAAGAATAAAGACCCTTCTTTGTATTTTGGAATCTTTGAAGCTATTTTCATTCACTTAATACCTAGCTCAATATGAACTATAATTTCTCCTTCTATTCAGTAATACATGCATACATATGTTTTCATCAAATAACTTTTTTTTTTTTCATTTACATTATAAAATATTTATATTACATGTAGCTAACTTATGGGCTTAAATTATTGTTCAACTCTTCATATAGTTCATCTTGATTAAATGTGCACATTACAATATATATATTTTAGGAAAAACTGCACATTGCCACTCGAAATTATGGAGCCAGTCGCAATGTCATCCCTAAGTTTTAATTGGATCCCTAGGTTTTAATTGGAGCAAATAACCATCCTGAACCATTCAACTGGAGCATATAGCATCTTAGAATTTTAATTTCTCATCCAAATGAAATATTTCTCCACTTGAGTAATTCACGTGATCCTGGGGGAATATTTTCAGTGCCATTTCGACTAGTTTTCAAAAAAAAAAAAAAAAAGATTCTGCTCAAATTAAGTTGGCCCATTCATTTTAATTAAGGACAATGTAACCATTTTGTTTCAAAGATGTCGAAATCCTGTTTTTATTTTGTAAGGGTCATGTGAGAATCACATGCTCTAAAGCTGTTGGAATTGATGCCTAATTTAGACACTTGGGTGCTATTTGCTTCAACAAAATATGGTTATGAACGTGCTTTAATTGAAACTCAAGGATGACTTGGAACTTGGCCACATAGTGAAGGACAGTAAAATGCAATCAACCCTATATTTTATCATAAATTTGGCTTATAACAATCTGGCTAATATTACTGTGCAAACTACTTCTCTTAATAGTCTTCTTTCTTATTTAACCAGAGCACAAGGTAAGGATAGGAATGATGTCTTTAGAGCTCTTGAAACTTATGTAATATATTTTCTTTGGAATCAATTAACATCCTATTTGGCCTCTTGTATCTTTTATAAATTGTACAAGAAAATGAAATAAAATTTAGCATATTTAGTGAATTGCATTTATATCAATTTAGGATTTAATTATTTTTCAGGTGCTAATTGTTTTACAGCACATAAAGTTGTACTCCACATACTTCTCACAAGCATTTAATTTATAAAGCTTTCATCGCAAAACATGCATCATTACGTCCACTAACAGGTTCAACAGTTTCACAGAAGATTTCCACGTTTTATGATTAATTTTCATATTTTTTAGAAATGTAAATAAAAAGTTTTGACTCCCAAATAATTTTGGGCTATTGAATCCCAAAAATTTAAATAAAATTTGAAAATTAAAACCCTGATTCAAAAGCAACACACTTAAACTTGTTCATAGAAATAACTTAATATGCATACAATGTATATTTTACTAAAAACCAGATTAGATAAACTTGGTGGATTCTACTGTGAGTTGAACAGAGAAATAGAGAGAAAAGAGAATCAATGTTAGTTGCAGCCTACATGCCTACTAAATTGAGCACAAGGTTACGTTTGGTTTGCGGAATGCCTTTCCCTAGAATAGATTAGTTTTAGTAGGTTAGTTACAATCAGTTATACAAAAAATTATGTTGTTACTGTAAAGCAAATAACAATGTGAAACATTTTACGAGTCCATAGAGAATAGACAAGGAATAACCATTCCCAAATTTCATCATGGGAATGTCTATTCCTTTCTCATTACATATTGAATGAAATAATTAGGAATATAGAAGGAATAACTATTCCCTTGATTCCCAAAATTTAAACTATAATCCATCTTATTCCAAGGAATAAGTATTCAGCCAAACCAAACAAGCCACAACTAAAGATAAAAGATTGACCATGAATTGAATCATATGGTCCTTGATTCAATCGCATGATTCACGAATCATGTTCGACAAGATCCAATGAGATCCCAGTTGAACCAACTATTTAATAAAAACTCAAGAAGTCATCACTGTTTTATGCTTAAAAAAAAAACTTGAGAACCTTTGTGAAAGTCATTCACAATTAAAATGAACAAAACCCATTAATCTTTTGAATTTCTATGGGCAATAGATATTCATAAACTTCTTCTAATGCCATGAACATCCAATGAGTCTTTATTTGTTTGACTCTTTGAATAATTCATTTGAAGCTAGGAGAGTTTAGTATGAAGAATCTTTAAAACTTATGATATTTCAAGGGTAAGATTTTTCACTTTTCTCACACACAAGATGCTTCTCATATTCATATATTTATGTATGTTAGGCATATGAATGTTTAACGTTCATCAATTTCCATACTTTTATTTCGTAGGAAAAAAAATCCATCTTTCAATCTTCTTCATTCACAAAATTTAGATGTCAATTCACAATTCAAACTTTTAGGGACAAATGTTAGAAATGAAAAGGGCCATAAAAACTCAATCAATCTTCATCATTAACATCAAGATTACAGACGATACACTATCTTCATTATTAACATGAAGTTTATGTACCATGTCAAGTCTTTTAAGCAACTACCAAAAAAAAAAACTGTGTTGTAAGCATTTCTATAGATGTCAAACATTCCCAGTACTTAAAAAAAAAAAATCACACCCCCCCCCCCCGGGGGCCCCCCAAAAACAAAAAACAGAAAAGGAAAGGCAGTAACTGAGAGTGGGTGCTACAAACAATGTAAGACTAACAAACACTTTCTCAGGGTGATTTATGTGTGCTTACTATATGCTTTTGGACAAAAGGTATTATAATAAATTCACAGAGAATGACAAATACCCAAGTACTTGCATAATTTTAAAATAAGTTATTTAGTAATTTAAATACCATTTTGTATTGCCAAATGAACTTACTTATAGGGCAGCCTGAAACATTTCTCAGGGGGGATGTTGTTTTCTTGATCCTTCGAATTCGCAAACTCCGCAAAGTCCTTAAGGCATGTCAAGAACAATGTCATTGCTTTATCATAGCGAGTGCTCCAAAACAAGTTAACAGGACCAAACCTGAAAAAATAAAAATAAATACTTGCTTCAGTTACAGGATCCAACAACATGAAAATAGTGAAAAAAAAAAAAAAGAAAAAGAAATAATAGGGTTGGGGGATTTGAAAATATATTACATGTATGGACATTTTCCTGAAATTTTACAGGTCATTTACTGACACAAGTAGAACCAACATAATTTTATTGAAGCCCTCTTCATGCACCACGTACTGGCAGTGTGCAGTCCATGAAATTGAAAAGGAGCATCCAAGTTTAAGCTACAAGCCTACATCTAATTAAAAATGCTCAATTGTAAAGAGAAATTGAATCAAGTAACAAAGGAGCAGACTATGCTTACAGTTCATAGGTATTGTTGTTGCTATCCATTATTCGAGGGTAGCTCCCCATAGGAAGTATTTTTATTCGGTATCTAAAAATTGATAATTAAGGACACATTACAATTATGTAAAGACAACTTTGATGAATACTGTGCGAAATATTAGATTCAATTAGAAATTGCACAACCACTTCAAATTAAAAGGAAGAAATTCCCTAAATGAATCAATGCTCAAGTGTTCTCCAATCACAAGGAAAATCTAAACGCGCACCATAAAAATATATATATTCTGCAAAATGACTTAACTCCTAGAGAAGTCCATCAAGGAAAAACAAGCTATTTTTCCTTTAACAAGCAAAGCAGAATGCAAATATAAGTTATATAACTGATTTCAGAGCTTATAAATTTTTTATGCTCTTACATACAAAGGCACTTATCTAGAATTCAAGGCATGAGATTTCCAGCTATCCATATTCAAGCCAATAATAGTGCTGGTAGAACAGGATATATCTTCTTTTCCCTTTTTTCTCTCTAAAAAAATGGCTCTACTTTTCGTAGGAATGTGGTCATCGTAGAAACAGACAAACACTAAACTTGTCCAATATTTCTAACCATTTAGTGGGTTAATAACACACACAATGTAAACAAACCCTATTCAAGAATATGATACCATTCAAATAACGTCCACATGCAATGCACATGGTTCGAAGCTAGTCATATAAAATGGGCAGCAATAACTTCTCAGAATTTATACTAGTACATTGGGCATCCCCACTATTAATTGAACTAATAAAATAACAAAGAACAAGATAAGGGGGAGTAACACCTAACAGTGGTCTAGGAAGGGCACAATATACATGCAGGCTAGGGCTGCAAAAGAGGCGAGCCGAGCTCTGGCAAGCTCGAGCTCGACTTGAGCTTAAAATTTTCTGTTCAAGCTTGACTCATTTAGCATATATATAACTCAAGCTCGACTCAACTAAAGCTCATTTCACATATAAACGAGCCGAGCTTGAGCTCAAGCTCAAACTTGACTCGACTAAAACTCGATTCAAACTAATAAACAAACTAACTAATAAAAATTAATTGATAATTAATAAGTATAATTTGATAAAAATATATTTTAAAGTAAAAAATTTAAAATCAAATATTTAATGTGATTTATATTGAGTTTGTTCACAAGCTTAATATCGACAAGCTCAATATCGAGTTAGTTCACGAGTTACTAAATGAGTTAGCTCGCAAGCCTAACAAGTCAAGTATGAACTAGCTCGAGCTTGGCTCGTTTAGTTGACGAGCTCAAAATTTGAGCTCGAATTCGCTTGTTTAACTTAATAAACAAGTTTGGGTGAGCTATTATTGAGTCAAGCACCTAGTAGCACATGAGCGGCTTGGCTCATTTGCAGCCCTGCATGCAGCCTCACCTCCACATTTGGGAAGGCTGTCTCCACAACTAAAGCCTTTAGGTTTGCATGAAACACCCTTATCAGTCGAGGCTTGCCCTCCAAATTTCCAAAATAACATTGTATGGAAAATTGAATTCGAGAATTAATTAAGGTAAATAATTGAAAAAGGAAGAAGATGATTTTGGCTATAGAAGTAACTATTACAGCCACTAAACAATCACTTAAATCGCTCACTGTTGTATAACACAGCTACTCTGGGAAAGTCAAACCACAAACAAAAACCAATATAAAAATCCGCAAAAGTTGAGATATCACCAGCACCATTCATGGCATACATGCAGTTCCATTAGTTTTTCCATTTATTCAGGTGGCACAATCATTTGAGCTGATGGAGGGCACAGCTATGCATGCGAAGAATCAATTTTGGATGAGCAATGCAAGTAAAAGATGAAAATTCATAAGTGTGAAGAATCAAGAAAATTCAGTCTAAGATCTGTGATTTCACTAAGAAGGATACTGGAACTTTGGCCTGAAATACTGTGCCATTGTATGGAGGAGAAGACAAGCTTGACCCCAAGCCGCATTTATCTCATCCCACTCAACCTACACATTTCACAGCATAGAAAAAAATATTTATACCTTCAAAGACCCATTCCCTTATGCTAATCAAAGGTACAAGAAATTGTTTCAGAACGAGGAATAGATAAATAAAAATAAGGGGGTAAGCATAGCATCCTTTTTGGTTGGTCAATCATGGTAAAAAATATTTCTCAGATCACTCTTAGATATATTTAACCAAATAAAGTATAGAAAAAATATTTAAAAACTAGGACTCAAATCAGATATCTCAATTGTCATTCAGCAATATCTACTGATTACTTGTTATTCTTCATATACCCAAACACAAATTTTGTTGTAATATATGGTTCATATCAGGCTCAATTCTAATCAAAACATCTTGACATAAGCAGCGAGGAACTACTGTTTGACATTAACATAAAATGTATCTTTGTAAATTATAAGCCAGATGCCACATACCACATATTAGTCTAGTCTACATTGCTGTTCACAGACCACTTTACCATATTTTGTCTTGCCAACACCAAATAAAACTTTTTGTTGTAACGGATGGTTATCAAATCTTCTCAATTTCAACACACTCTCTCTCTCACACTCTGTGCTCACATCATAGTTGTTAGAATCTTATGATTCCCAATTCAAGTCATACAATTCATATCAATGCCATACCAAATTGGTTCAAATCTTACTAGCAAATCTAAAAACAACTGAATTGTTGTGGAATCTATCTATTCACCTTGTGAATCTAATGAACCGATCGGAATCTACTACTAGACCTACCATCATATCCTGACAGACTCGACTAGGAACAACAATTTTTTATTGCTTTTATTTTTACACAATTACCTTCCATTGCTTGTCTGCATCAGTTTTGTGTTAGAAAAGAGGAGAAACTAGAACTTTGGGTCTATTGTTCCCTTCACAAAACCATTCTTCACCCTTAAGAGTAGTATAGTGTTCTACCATTCAGTAGTAAGACAATCATCAGCTATGGTGGTACTCATGTTTTGTTGTGTTTTTAAGATTCAAAGGTTGGTTTTTTGAGTATTTTGTTCAATTATTATCGTTTTCTTAGGTTAATTAGTTTTTTCCTTTTTAATTCAAGAAAGAATATGCATGAAATATTATTTTTTAATTGTTGATAAATACAGAAGTTTTGTTTTGCATAATTTTTTCTTGATTCCTTTCCTTAAAACATTACAGAAGCTCTTTTTTTTTTTTTTAATACTTCTCGACTCATTCCCTTATTTTCATTTGTTTATGGAAAACATACACCTGAAATATGACTTTTTAATGTCAAGATTTAACTGTATTTTACTATTTAAATATGATTTAGAATTGATTTTGGAAATTTGTATCGAATCTTACGATACGATTTGACTCTTGATTCCCAAAACTGGAACTTCAATTCACAGTTTGAATCTCAATTTGACAACTATGGTGAGCATGCATCAGCATTATTGCAATGAAAGACAACACGCAAGGAAAATAACGGATAAATACGCAGATAACCAGCCCAAAAACAATTCTTCAATTTTTTTTTAATAAGAAAACAATTCCCCAATTAAATATAACATCATCCCTAGTTTTCTTACAGGAATTTTCGGAAGTCGTCCAAGTCGAAAATTGTTGATCGTTCCAAATTCTCCATCATGCCAGATCGGGAAGGCATCATTTAGTACATTGGTTCGCTTCAACAACTCTAGATGTGCTTGAGAAATTTCAATCTTGGCCAAAATTGCATCTCTCTCTTCCTGCTAGTGGAATATCTAGTTAACGTGCGGCCATGCATTTGGAGAAGACAGGCAACAATACATAGAAGATATTAGGAGCAATAAGAGACATCAACAGTTTTTAAGGCTTGTGAGAAAATGTCCCCTTGAACTCTTGGGCTTGCTGCAAGTTAACCCCTTATTTCTCAATGTGAGTGAATTCCAACTCATTTACTGTTGCCAGAGCAATGTCCCCCAAACATCAAAAAGTGATTGGAATTATTCACAAGGAGGGGGACAAAAAAAATTAGAAGACAAGTGTACCTGCACTTACAAATAGTTTTAAAAAAAAAAAATTTCCTTGATGCTCCATTTTTACTCTCTCTCCCTCCACTCCTCCCTCTTCCTCTCTCAAAAATGATTTATGGACGTGCCACCAATAGTAACCTGTGGCTCCCTTTTTGTCATTTTGTATGCATAAAGCTTCAACTTACCATGGACAAATTGATAGTGTGGGCTAGGTTCAAACAAATACCCTTTTGGATGAAGCCACCACATATCTATGTTTTCCGAAACAAAGATGGACTGGTTGAACACTTCTAGAGAATGCATGATTATTATGACCAAATCAATATTTTTGCACAATAAAACAATTGGTATGATTTATCGAAAGGACACAGGGAGAATTATGGCGTTCTAGATTACTACATTGCTTTTCTAAAATTCAAATGCTTGTCCTATTTATAGGCTCATTGGTGCCTCTTTGAAAATAGTTGCAACTGGCTTGTTTTAAAATTAGATATTCTTTGGTTCTTATTTTGTGCTCAAAGATAACATCATTTAGACAAACTTGGACACACCCAATTCACTGCTAGATGCTCCATATGACCTTCTTTAAAATATAGGATACAATTTTATTCTAAATTTTGTCCAACAATCCTTCACCATATTCAAACTAAAGAAAATTTTTGTTTAAAAAAAAACCATAAAAGCAATATTGACAATACTTTGATAGATGAAGGTTTATGACTTGGGCATTTCACATAGCAGTAAGTCAGCAAAGTCAAACTGTATAGTGGACAAGCACTTGCACTAGCAATCCTATTTAAGTCACCAAGTATGTGCCACACAAGGTCCTATTGGAAGTGTTTCCCACTACATGACACTGTTAAAGACATTGTACCCATATGACTACGAGATCCTTTGGAACCACTTATAGAAAAGTACTTTTGTACTTATCTGAAAAAGTACTTATCTAAAAGTAGTCTAGGATTACTTATTATATGTACTTTTTAAGATAAGTACTTTTTTTTCAGAATTTTTTAATTAGAAAATACTTATTTTCCTTTAAAAAAAAAAAAAAAGTAGTTTGGAAAAGTACTTTTTGAAATAAGCACTTATATAAGTGTAAATCTGACACTACTTATTAAATATTAACACAATTAACTATAAAAAGAACTTTTCTTAAAAATACTTATTTTTTAAGGTGTTCCTAATGAGGGATTACAAGAGGAAGATGGTAGAAACAACTAAAAGCCTAGAGGGTGGGGGTGATTAGCAGCATACCTGGTGTGAAATTAGCTGAAATTGAAAATTATTGAACTCATGCCAATACCTGATTCACATTGAGACAAGTATCACAAACAAGAAGGAAAAAAATTGCACGAATTCTTTAAAGCAAATTGTTCACAATATTTTGCTACCGAACTCTAAAAATTGCAATCCATCCACAGGGAAAAGTTTACGTAGGGGAAAAAGCCTACCGCTCCTCCAATTCTTTAAAGCGGCTAGATTTCAACTCTAGTTCTTTCAGTTGAGCATTTACTTCAGCACACTGTTTCTCAGTTTCTTCAATCGTTGCTTCGAGTCTCCTCTCTTCTTCTTCAATCTTAAATAGCATTCAAAAATTATCAACTGAATATTTTGACCATTGAATGGAAACCCTTAGCGTGATGACTCAGCTACAATCACTTAATAGATGTGTTTAAAGGAACATGTAAGTGAGACATTTTCAACTCATCACCCAAAATCTGTTCAAGATACAAAATGAGCAATTTATGACTCAAATTTATGTCAGAAAATTTACAGCCTCCAATTTTGGAGGTGAGGTTGCATATCATGCCCTCCCTGGAGGGTCTGGACCACTAATATAGTATGGGAGCTTTGTGCACGAGGTGTTACATTTTTTCTTTTTTAAATCCAACTAATTGGAAGCAACTATATGTGCAAAACTTCTGAAAGATCAGGACCATATTAAATTCACCCACTAAGGATTGCACTTGATCATAAGACCAGAACATGGAGATGGCCTGCATGATGGGGCTAATAATAATTGGAAGACAGGACTTGGAGAAATATATAAATTCAAAAACTTTCAACTGATATTTATCGCAGTGCTCAATCCAAAAAAACATGTTATCTTCAGTTCATCCAGAGGAATGCACACACAGCAGAATGATAGTCAATTAGCCTCATTAATTTCAAATCCTACCAGAAATATAGTTTCATTACAATATTGAAACAATAAAATTGCTTCCTCACTTTGTATTCTTAACCTATTTTGGTATTTCTACATGTTGCCACTAAGAAGAGGGAACAATATTGCATCATAAAAGAAAGAAAATTCCAACATAAATCTACATCAGTAATTGATTACTCCAATTCCTCACACCAAGGTAATCAAGTAAGATTGCACTTCTGCCTCCTCGCCGAGAAATGTCAGGTTGTCCATAAAATAACTATTTTTACCATCTCAAATTCATAAGATGGATTGATTCTATAAAAAAGATGCTAACAACCTTTACTCTAATGTTTGTAAAAACAAAAACAGAACCCACAAGGCCACAATAGAACTCATGCATGAGTACAACCATCTAAATTGGCACCTTTAATTTCTCCTTGAGGAAATCAGCCTCACTAAGAACATCTTGAGCCTCCCCCTCTAAACGCTGAAGGCAAGCCTCATATGCTTTGATGTCCCTGTTCACATCTTCAACTTCCTTGTCAAGTTTATCTGACAACACTCTCATACATTCGAGGCATACAGGTTGCTCAACCTAGAACAGAGAAAAGAATAACTATCAAGTCACAACCTATATATATATATATATATATATAAAACAATTTTCAAAACCCATGCACATAATAATGTCAAAAATTTGTAAAAACCATATTAAATTCCTCTTCCTTGAAGAAAACATTAACAAGGCATACCTGTGCCTGAGTTGTTGCAATATCAAATGCACGCTTCAAGACAGTTATAGTTGAGTGAAAACCAGCATTATTTGGTTGCAAGTGACTAGTGGGGCCTCCTTCCATTGATGGTAAATGGGTCCCACCTGCATCTGATGCAGATTCACAATTGTAGACAGATGCTGCCGCTGGAGGCAACACCACAAATGAATCTTCCATTGCCTTCCCAGACTGGTTTGTATCAGACTGGGCAGCTCCACTGCGAGGACGAGGGGGCACCCCTTGTGCCTGGGTCTTTTGTTTTGACAGCACAACATACGAATTGTCCATACGAGTTGAACTAAATACACTGCCTGCCCCATGGACTGAAGTCCCCTGCAGTCCTGCATGCATTCATCTCAAATTAAGTGAAATAACAAACAAGCATATACAAAGGAACACACACTAAAGTTTTATTTGTGAAAAATAAACTCCACCCCTATCATAGTCTGAATATCCCATCACCAAAAGGTTAAAATTCAAGTTCCATTCATGAGCATACCTATTCACACCCCTGCGGTAAACACTATATTTATTCTGTCTAGCATTTTAGAGAACCAGCATAGTAACAGTTATTCCCACATTGATTTTCAGAAATCAAAATGTTAATTAGTCTATCTGTGACTATTTTATGCTGGTAAGTAAAGGGAATTGGGAAGGAAGAATTATATAAAGCAACAATGACATATATGATAAAGTATGCTTCAAATAACTAGGCTTCAAAACCCAACTGCAATATCGTTTAAACAAATAGTTCTAGGTTCAGTTATAGCTGAAACCAAACCACCAGCCCATCACCACCACCAACCCCCCCACCAAAAAAAAAAAACCCAAAAAAAAAAAGAAAAAAGGAAAGGATAAATAATAATAATAATAATTATTATTATTATTATTATTGAGTGTTTAATGGCAAACATAACAAGAAAATAAAACCCAAGAATCAATTGTGCGAATAGCTCAACTACAAGGTTTATTCATAATATGTTTTCCACTTATTAACAAAACCACCAAAAAAAAACACAAAACAAAATTCATTTCATACTGTTCTATTTCCCTCAGCTCTGTCGACAAAAAATAGACACCTCGAATGGGGTGAATTGTAAGATAAAGTCAGCTCCATGAGGTAAAACACAAACGAACTTCCAACTCCCCACCCGCCCCGCCCCACTCTAAAGAACTATCAATAATCAGTCATCAACATCAAAAGCCGTGACAAGATAAAGTGAAAAAAAAAAAAAAAAAAAAAAACCCAAACCAGAGCGAGAAGAGGAATCATTCAAGTACTTGTCGGCATAAGAATCGACGCCAACGAAGTAGAGATGTTGATGGCAGTTCTGGCAGACCCATCTGGGAAGGTTCGGGTCCACCGGAAAGTTGCGTCCCTTGTTAGAGGGATTCAGATCCTCCTTCATCTGCTCCTCTTATTACAGTAATCTGCAAATCGCTACCACTGGTTTGGTGACTTGCGCTGAGCCTGCAAAAGAGAGAGACGGCAATGGCGATCGCACGAAGGGGTTATTTTTCTAATTTTTTTCAGGAAACAAATCGCAACGGTTTTGGATGTTCGGATTGAAGTTGAATGCTTTGGATGTTCGGATTGAAGTAGAATGTTTTTCAACACAAAAATCTATTTAAAATGTACACTTAATTAAATATATATCTTAAAATTTTCAACAACCATAAATTTAAAATATTTAAGGCTTAATATCCATCAATCAAAATAATAGAGGGCAATATAAGTGTCTAAATATTGATTATTATATTATATTTTTATAAAATAATAATATTATTTTTATTTAATAAATTATAAGTGTCAATGAAGTTAATTAACATAAATATTAACACTATTAATAGATATTTTAAACATTGCCTAAGTAAAAAAATTAATTAAAATTTCCTGATTAATATTTGTGATGATATTTTTAATATTGCTAATTGCAAAACTAGCTAAAGCTATGTTAATTAATTTTTTACTGTTCATTTTAATATATTATAATTAAGATTGTAGTTATTTCCTAATTAATAATTAATTAAATTTTAATTAAAACTTTATAATTAATTTTAATTAATATTTTATATCTTTTCTAATTAAAAAAATTATATTTATGCTAATTTATTTATTTTTTTAGTTTATTAGTAATTTATTATTTTAAAACAAACAACAAAGCGTGATTGTATTATACTATAGGTGTATTGTTGTCCAAAAATTAAAATAGTGAGAGTAATTTGGTCCAAAAAGTTAGATTTGTATGAAAGTAACCTATGGAAGAAGGTGGGAATAAGATGTCCATATTTCATGAGAATTCTTAAATTTCCAAGATTTTATATATACTCATTACGTCAGATTCACATGATCAAACAAACGTGAGAATGAGGTGTCATGAGCATCACATTATTCGGAATGTTGAAAGATGTTGCGAAATCAACACCCCCTAAAAGTCATGGCCCTTGACCCTTTTGATCATGTGGGATGCACGTACTAGATGAAGGGTATGTGCATTACAGCCTTTTTCTATGCTTGTTACGTAAGTTTGTGATAGTTACGGCTGGTGTTGTATAGTATTGTTCTTTTGTTGGGATAAAAACTTAAAATAATAAAAATCCATATCTTTAATGAGAGAAACTCAAAAGTGTTAAGACTATAATAGTAAAAACATTCCATTAATTTCCTTCACAACTTCTTCCCCTCATTTTTCACAAAGGGGGGGTGAATTGGATTTTTAAAAATTTTTAAGTCAAGTCTATTCAAATTCTATCGACAACCAGTATAACTCAACCTAGGGTCTTTTCTAAACAATTCCAATTCAACAAATACAAAGACGTTCAAAATAGCTATGCAGATAAAACAGTTCCAATATTTCTTAAGCAATCACAAATATGTATCTAAATACCAGTGCAATGAATCCAGCAGATAGCAATAAGCAAGCAACCACAAGAATGTAAAGAGAATAAAGGAATAGTAACACATGATATGTTATAGGTTCGGCGATTGTGCCTACGTCCCTGCCTCTAACTAACCAGCCCGAGGATTCCATTAAAGCTCACTTACGGGTGAAGCGACACCGGTTACAACCTCCTCTCCTTACTGGGCGAGGAATACCCCATATTGGCCTAACATAACTTACTAATCTTATTTTGATGATAACAAATCTAAGGTAATTTAACATGTTTTGTTGAAAGTGATGATACTTTAGGAATCAGGTTTTTTAAACTCAAGTTTAAGTAATCATGAAACTCATTATATAACTACGTGAAAAAGGAAATGAAAGCTTAAAGAACATGAAAGCATAAATTCCAAAGATGACTTAATGAAAGCTTAGAGAATTGAAGCTTAAAGACAAGATGGACTCAGCCAATGACAAGCATGAAGTGTAATGCCCCGACCTGCCACATGGGGCCGAGGTGTTGCTTTAGTGACGTCTATGTACCTGATACCATAGTCATTATAACATTGCAACGAAAAATAATGAAACATTCTCCAAACATACATTACCAGAGTTCTAATTTCCTTTATACATAAAGGTTTCCAAACATCCATATTACAACCCGATCGAAAAAGGACAACTAACTCAGTCCATACAACCATAATACGAGTCAAGAGACTTACAACATAACTTACATACACTAGAGTTCATACAGATACTCACAAAAGAGACTATTCTAACTTCCACCCCCTTATCCTGCTAAGCACGATCCCTAATATTTCCTGAAAAGATGATTTGTATTTTGGGGTGAGACACTTCTTTGTAAGACAGATTAGGTTAACATCAGTGTGTGGTCAGCATGCATTAGGTGTTTACAGAAAACATTCATCCTTCATTTAACTAAAAATAGCATTTATACATTGTACTCATTTTATACTGCTGAAAATATTTATCTCGATTTCATGGTATAAACAGTTCAGTAAATAACTAGTATAATTTACATAAATCTACAAATATGCATAAAAGACATTCCATGTGACTAACGTCGTTTACTTTCCCTATGGCACGAGTTGTGCGGCTCGAATGCTGGACTAAGCTTGGGGTGATCAACCCAGATAAAGTCAAATCATACGTATGCATCTAACTCCGACTACGCAGGCATCTGCAACTTGCTTATGGGATCCCGATTGCCCTACCACATCCTAAAAGTCCAGGCTTTCAGGGAAGATATACCCTCTACTGAGGCTAATCAGCTGAAACCACCCTACACTTTCATCTAGAATAGTGTGGGCGCACATGACCAACTACTGAATCTCTAACAACGATACCGTGCTCATAACATAACTGGTCATCAGGGTTCCTAAAGCGTATCATACAATTTAAGTAATAAAAACTGTATTTCAACTCATTTCTTATAAAATTCTTCATATTATAAAACTCGACCCTCGACCGTCATATACCTCTCAGCTCACAGTCGTTATATCAAATCCCAGCCCTCGCGGACGTCATATAAAACTCGACTCATAGCCGCTATATCAAATCCCGTCCCTTGCGGTCGTCATATAAAATTACCTATGTTTTCACAAACAGTTCCAATATTTCACAAGCAGTTCCAGTATTTCACAAACATTTCCAGTATTTCACAAACAGTTCCATAAACTCGATTATACAATAACCCTGAAATATTATCCATCTACCACACGATTTCAGTATATAGTATATCCCATTTATAATGTTAAACCAAACTTTCCACCGTTCATTTTTACTCAAAATACCATATCATATATCCTAGATTTGAAAAATTCATTTTGATCGGTTGGTTTTTGAAATGACAACTGAAAACATAAATATACATACATACATACATACATACATATATATATATATATATATATATAGCATTTTAATTGGTTCCATTTTAGTAAAACTCCTGACTTAACTTAATCCCCTTACTTAACTTACTGGAAAGCCTTTTGAAACCCTAGATCCGCGCCCTAAGGCGTTCAAAGCTCAAAACCCTGAAATACATTTTTCCCAAATCAATCATCCCCACCCACATAATACTTTTCATTAAACATTCTTAGGCTCCCTATACTTCAAATCAACAATAAAACTC
This sequence comes from Malania oleifera, assembly GCF_029873635.1. NCBI lineage: Eukaryota > Viridiplantae > Streptophyta > Magnoliopsida > Santalales > Ximeniaceae > Malania > Malania oleifera. Next base: position 56,013,652 of record NC_080426.1, read on the forward strand.
CAAAATACCTACTTACGCTGGTTTTGGAGTGGTGCTTGGAAAGACCTCGTTCAAAAATCTAATCTGTTAGACTTGTTGTAATGAACTGAAGAATAATGGTATTTAAATAATAAAAAGAAAGGTAAATGGAAATAGGAACAGAAGGAGGTAGCCGACTTCGTCGACGAACGTTCCGCGTTTGTCGACGACGTTGCATTTTGGATGGGATAATCCCAAGAAAATTTTCAGGCCTCGTCAACGAATACAGGGGTTTCATTGACAAGGGTTCTTCAGGATCTCGTTAACGAGAAGATATCAAGAGAGGATTTTTGGAAGTCTGAAATTCGTCAACGAGAGTTCAGATTCGTCGACGAACTTTCTACAGCACTCGTCAACGAGGTGACGTGGCTCGTCGATGAATCCCGCTGTATAAATAATGCTAAACGTGATTTTTTAGCCCATTTGTGCGCAGAAACCTCTCTCTCTCTCTCTCTCTCATCCTTCAATTTCTCCTCCTTTTCTCTAAGTTTTTGGGCCAGATTTTTTCCGGTTCGATGATCTGAAGCTACCACGATGCTCCTAGGAAAGTTCTCTACAAGTCTGCCGGAGCGGATCGTCAGTGGGGTTGAGTTGGAAACCATCCCAAATCCAAGGTAAGACTTTCTACTCAGTATTTTCCCATTTAACAGTTGTAGAAAGGGTAGTACGCATAATAATACTGAATTTTAGTTCTGGGAAATGTTGTTTTTAGGGTGTTGAACGAGGAACTTTGCGGCTGCAGGGCTTTTCAGGACTCAGGTAAAGGGATGAACTAAGCTAGTAATTTTATGAAAAACCAATAATTTTATGAAAAATATGTATATTGTTACAACATTTGATTTTAGGAAAATAAATATATTTATATATGATTTATATTTGAAAAATACTACTGAAAATGATGGTATGTTAGATATATGAAAAACCTATTTCATGTGGCATGAGTAGAAATTATAATGAAAAACTATTTTCTAGGAATGTGTTATTGATATAGACTTTTATAAAGGAAAACCGGTGTATGGGCCAAGATTTTGATATATTTTCTGGCGTACAGGCCAAGCTATGTGTATGATTTGTCGGCGTATGGGCCGAGCTATGTGTAACACCCCGACCCCGAGGGGCCTGGGATATTAACTTTTTACTACTGATTTACAGCGGAAGCAAATAAACTCAACTTTTATTAAACTAAAGCGCTAATCATCCATATTACAATCATTTATTTCAAAAGAAGAAAAATTACACAAACATAAATATTGAAACCATACTAATATTTCTAATCAATCTTTATTTTTCTAATCCCCACCCGCATGCTTGCTAAGCCTGATTTCCGACATGTCCTTCAGAATTATCTGAAATAAAATATGATTGGGGTGAGACAACGCTCAGTAAGTAAATAAGATTATTATTAGTGTGTGGCCAAAATGAGCTTTTAAAGAATTTCGTAACACAATATTTAATACTATAACTTCAAGACTGCTTTTAGAATAAACATAAGTTTAAAAATTTCTGCATAAAACTTTTGTCATCAATTTCAGCAGTAAATTTTTACAATCATATACTATAACTGCTAAATTAAACTTTTAACTGTAAAAATATTTAATGATAAACACACATATACTTTTCTTTATACGTTTTCCTTAGATCGTCATTTAAGCACCAAAATGATCCTTTTCACGTAAACTTACACTTTTCCTTCAAATCATCAGTAACTTTGTACACGTAATTAAATGTATAAACATATATTAAAAAAAAACCACCCTTAGGCCTGTTTGCCGTAAGTCATGTTTACCCCCATGACTGGGTTGTGCGGTCCGAAGACTGGACTTAGCTGGCTGGCCGACCAAACTAAATCAACGTACGTAAACTTTAAGTGAGATTTTCCTTATTAAGTCCTGGTCCGGAACCAGGTGTGCACTCAGGAGAAATCCACTAACATAAATAACCACTCTGTAAACAGTGTGGGTGCACTCTGATCCGTATAAACTTTAAGCTGCGGTACCGAGCATCTGTAACTTTGAACTTTCATTGCCATAAGGGGTTTGAAAATCATCTTATTATCATTTATGCAATTTAAAATAATATCGTGAAAATCTCATCTTTACTCATATTTACATAAAAAAATGTAACGTAGAAATAAACTCATGCCACACAATTTTTGTGTTAAAAATATATATAATTTTATTTTTGAATAGAAAGAAATGCTGAAAATTTACCTGAGAGGATTGGAACATTTCTTAACCCAAAAATAGATGCAAGTATATTAAAGATAGAACTGGTATAATTAAATATGCGTGAAAATAAACTCGGGTATGAATTTAAAATAAAAAGAAACTAACATAATCAAAATTTACTTACCTTCTTCTTTTACCGTGTGCTACGAACACAATAGCTATCTTTAAGATATGAGATCGGAAAGAGTGGGTGAGTGAGAACTTACTCAAAATTCTCACTCCACCACAAATTCTTTCACTCACTAATCCTTCTCTTCCTTAGAAAATTGTTGTGAAAAATGAAGGTTGAGAGCTCCCTATTTATAAGAAAATTTTGGGGAAGAAATGGAATTTATAAAAGTGTGGGGAGATGGGTGAAATTATAATTTTTTTAAAATTAAAGAATGGGCAAGGGATGGGCAAAGTATGGGTTGAGTATGGGATGGGGATGGAGGCCATGTGGGAGTGCTTGCCATCATTCCCATTAAATAAATTTTTAATTAATCACTTACCTAATTAATTAATCAATTAGTTAATTAATTATTTTATTATTTTATTATTTTTCTTAATCATTATTATTATCATTGTTATTACTTTTAAACTATTTTGAGTATTTATTTATTTTATTATTTATTTTTGAACAAGAATTAAATTTGAATTTTGAAAACTCATGTGAGCCCCACACGGTCTTGTGGGCCCCACACAACTTCGAGACCCGAATGGATCCTACGTAACTCGAATAATTCTTATACGATTTTATGCATCCTAAATAGCTTTGTGACTCGTGTAAACCTCCATACGGCTTCGGGACTCATGTGGGCCCCACACAGTCTTGTGGGCCCCGCATATGATACTTATATTATTATTATTTTATCATATATTTCTACAAATTATGTCAGTCAAAACATTTTTTTATGTACTTATTTACGTATATAAACAGTGTCTACCCTGTTTATCCTATGAAATTCCATTTTGACCAGGCCGACCTCCAGGGAGCGACTGAGCCGCAATGGTCTCTGAACACTCGCTTAGACAAGGTCTTTCTTAGGCATCAAACATGGAATCAAGGATCCTAACAGAGAAACACTTTCTTTTTTTAATACTAACTATTATTATTATTATTCATTTTTTTTTTTTGGGTTATTACACTATGTGTATGATTTACCGGCGTACAAGGCCGCGCTACGTATATGATTTGCCGGTGTACGAGCCGTACTATGTATATGATTTGTCGGCGTACGGGCCGAGTTATGGATATGATTTGCTAGCGTATGAGCCGAGCTATGGATATGATTTGCCGGCGTACGGGCCAAGCAATGGTAAAATGTGAAATATCGGCGTATGGGCCGATGATTTTCATGATATACGTATACATGCAAAATGATATGATTGATTTGGTAATTAATGGTATGAAATATTCATGTATCACAGTTTCAGTATATGCTATATGATATCAAAACCCGATTGACTTGGTTTAGGCTAGCACTTGCACGGTACCGCTACTATGTGTCCATGGTCATTATGATTATGATATCTATGTTAATGCCGATGTATAGAATGGTGTGAGATTGGATGGTCGATGTGATTTTAAGAAGTGTGTGAGCGCCCTTAGTGTACGGATCAGGTCTGGCAAACCCATCGGACTTACAGACTGTACTTTTGACTTGACAATGGTTGACTAACCATTGTCAGGTCCTGCCTTCGAGCCACACAACCCAGTCATGTGGGGGTAATACATGACAATAGCCAACTAACCTTCCAGGGATGTTTGTTTTGTATTATTATTTATATGAGATGAATTATGCTATGGAAACCATTATGTTCAGCCATGTTTTGGTTATACATGTTTTTCCCAGAAATGATATATATAAAGTTTTACTGGTTATGTTTATAATTATATTTATACCACAGAAATGCTCATGTTGCCACACACTAGTGTTAGTTTATTTCCCTTAATGTGTGTATATAAATACAGTGGTTGTAGTAACTCTGGTATTATGATGTATGGTATAATGAGATATATATGATTATATGTTTCATGCTGCTTAGACTTCCATTATATGTTCTGATGTATCCTTGGTACCCATGGGTCCAGGTGGATTATGATCTGCTAAGTTTTGTGATATTGTATTATATTATGCAAAAAAAAAAAAAAAATGTGAAAATTAAGCTGGTCGCCACAGTTTGGTATCAGAGCCTAGGTTGCTAGGTTATGTAGACTTTAAAATGCAGCGGAAATAATACCAGAGTATAGGAAATGATTTAAGGTTTTGTTCTACAGTTTAGAGGCAGGACTTTCATAATAGTTTTCGTGTTTTTCCTGAGGTGCCGATTTCAGGAAAACCATAATAAGCTACTATCAGGTTGTGTTCTTAGAAGATAAAACTGGGGATTAGAAATAAGTTGAGAGTGTTGAGATAAGAGGCTAGGTTAGGTGGGTAATGTAACGACTTGCTATTTAACTTGGGTTTTTTTTTTTTTTTTTTAATTTTTTATACTATAACATTTATAATACTCTTATACCAAGCTGAATTATACCCAATCATCAACCTAGCAGCGAGAAGCGGAAATCAAATGAACATAACCATATATAATTATATACAATACCAAAGTGCTAACATATTTCCCAAAATATACATATATGACTGTTCCCCAAAACACCCTCAACTGGGCTAGGGCTATACAAAATACTCCCAAAAATACTCACTCTACTGTTAGGGCAATACCGAGGCCCCTCTATCTGCGAACTTGATCTGCTCGCCTACCTGGATCACTTGAAAAATGTTAAAGTAATGGGATGAACCAACGCTCAATAAGACGAAATATGCTATTGCTAGTGTGTGGCAATTGAGTTACAATATTGTGAAAATCTATTACTATATAATCATGTATCACAGAATTTGTAAAAACAATACCAGTAATATAAACCATCATCTTTTCTCGGTTGCTTATCATATCGGTATTTTAGGTTTCTAGTCAAAATACTTCTAATATATATATATATATATATATATTTTTTTTTTTCTGTCTCTGTAAATCTGTATAAACATAGTAATAACTAAAAACTTTCCTGTGGATAACTGTGTATCATGATTTAACCCCTCATGATAGGGTTGTGTGGCCTATAGGCAGAATCTACCCTAACTGGCCAACCAGGAATAAATCACTATACTCCATCAGTTGGATCAGCCTCAACCTATATCTGATGGGGAGCCTATCTACTCGTGAGCTCTATACGATCGACCTTTATATCACATATTATCTGAATAGGTGGTTGCACTCTATATACTGTATGTAGCTACGGTACCGTACTCTGTAAACTGTAATGGTCCAACAGGGTCTGATACTATATATTACATCTCTATATACAACTATCTGTTTTACCTGATTTTGTAATAACTGTATAAACCATGACGCTGTAGAAAACTTTATCTATATCAACTGTGTTTCTGTAATTAACTGTAAATTTGTATGTCATGGTACTGTAAAACTGTATAATCATAGTATTTCTGTAATTGCTGTAAAATATATTCAATCTATATATTCTATAAAACATATCTCTAAAAAATACTGTAAAACATGTCTTTGTACTTTATTTATATTCTCAAGCCACACAATAATTTAAAACATATTATACATAATGGATAGACTGTAAAACTGTATTAATTCCTGCTGTGAATAATAATCTAGTATAAATACATATACTATATTGAAAATCATACTAAATTTGCCTAGCATAGCATATTTCCCTTATTTGACTATTAAAAGCTCTTATCGTATACCGGTCCTACCCCCGCAGGGCTCTCCACTCAACATCCTGAAAACAACATTCGCTAGAATAGAATATCAATATTTCTTTGCCTACATCATTTCCTACAACTGACAGAAGACCAAAAATTGACTAAAAGACCTTACCCTAATTCTAGGAAGAAATTCGACTTGATCCCACTGACGATTTGCCCCAGCAGACTTGAAGAGAACTTTTCCAGGAACGTCATGGTGGCCTCATATCGTCAATCCGACGAACAACAGGGCCGAAATCGAAAAGAGAAGAGGGAGAGGCCGTAGGAGAGAAGAGAGAGAGAGAGAGAGTCTGTGCTGAAATTCTACGTAAAAATTGAGTTTAAGCACTATTTATACTACATGATTCGTTGACGAGCCACGTCACCTCATTGACGAGTCCTGTAAAAAGTTCATAGACAAACCTGCATCCTCGTCAACGAATTTCAGACTTCTCAAAAATCCTCTCTCGGTATCTTCTCGTCGACGAGACGGGACCTCATTGACAAGATCCTGAAGAACCCTCGTCAACGAAACCCCTATGTTCGTCGATGAGGCCTAGGAAATTTTCTTGGAATTATCACCTCCAAAATGCAATGTCATCAACGAACGCGAAGCGTTCGTCGATGAAGTCGGCTGCCTCCTTTTGTTACTATTTTCATTTTCCTCCCTCTTTATTATTTAAATATCATTATTCTTTAGGTCGTTACAGGTAAGTTATAAGGATAGAATTTCTAAGTTTCGTTTGTTGTTTTCGGGATGGATCCAGGAGGAAGTAGTGCCCATGCGAGTGGCAGTGATGGAGCAAGGCCATCAGGTGTAGTTGGGACCGACTCAGACGCTGTATTATGTAGCGTGGCTCAGCAAGTTATGGCTGAGATCGCTAAGAGCTCGAGGGAGCAGGGTGGTCCGTTAGTTGGCCATGGGTGCACTATCGAGAAGTTCACAAAGATGAATCCTCTGGCCTTTTCGGGAGGAGTCGATTATGCAACCGCTGAGAACTGGATGTAGGAGAACGAGAAAATCTTGGTTATGTTGCAGTGTACTAAGGAACAAAGGGTCCTCTTTGCTACCTATAGATTGACAGGAGAGGCCGAGAAATGGTGGACTGCTGTGAGGCTTTTGGAGCAACAGAGGACTACGTCGATAGCCATGACTTGGGATCGATTCAAAGAATTATTCTTCGATAGATATTTTCCAGCTACTCTCAGGAAGGCTAAAGTAGAAGAGTTCCTGAGTCTGAAGTACGGACAACTATCCGTTCAGTAGTATACGGTGCATTTTATCGAGCTCTCTCGTTTCGCTACGTATATTGTTCCTGATAAGGTGAAGAAATCGAGACATTTTGAGAAAGGCTTGAGGTGGAGTATATTCAAGTAGGTGGTGGTGCTGCGGATCTAGGATTTTGCTAAGCTAGTCGATAGAGCAACCTTGACAAAGATTGGTGAGCGTTTGGATGTAGAGGTCAGAGTTAGAGGAAGAGATCTGCATCTACGGGCTACCAGCAGGGTGTAACGCCCTGAACCCCTAAACCCGTGTCCAGCGTGTTATACCTGATAAAATCCTTGATAATCCACAATTAACATAACATACGCAGCGGAAAACATAATCATAATCTACATATAACAATATACCAGAGTTTACTAATTCTAACTATAATCCATCCATTCATCACTTGCATTTCCATGAATGCATACATCTCTAAAAGCATTTCAGTATTTTCACAACCATTCCGTTCTCAAAGGGCTTAAAACATAAAAACTTAAAACATTAATATTTACATTCCCCAAAGTATTATGAAAATATACCCTTTCTCTTTAAGTTCCTCAAAATGCTAAATACCCTCGAGCTCCCTAAGCTCAACCTCGAGGATGTCCTGAAAAAGAAATAATCATATTCGGGTGAGACGCATCTCAGTAAAGGAAGAAACATACATATTAAAATAGCGTGTGACCAACATGAGATAAATAGATATCATTTTTTATTTCATTTGCAAATCATCATATAACATTGAAATCATTTTCTGAACCTAAACAATCACATGCAGAGATTTACCCACGAGATTACCCAAGGATAGGGGTGATTACTCGCCCATACAAGTAGCACCCCTCTGCTCTAATATGTAGGTAACCCTAAGGTCACAATTAAAACATACCAGAGCATTCATCTTACTCAGTAAGCCCTCAAGTGTAAGATTAATCTCGTACTCACACAGTTCAACAATAGTTTACCGGCAAAAACCCTAAGGATAGCGAAATCTACCCGCTCATACAAGTAGGTTCCCTCTACCCTAGTACGTTATGTGGCGACTACCACATTTGTAACTACTAGTGCACTCGCCTTACTCAGCAAGCGCTCAAGAGAAAGGTACGCCTCGCCCAATCATAGCACGTTCTACGTACATACATATTTCTAATATCATGTTACACCATTCTTTCTATCATTATTCAATCATTAACATCCTTTCATGTTCATAACTTAACATTTCATTGTGTTTCACTTTAAGTGACTCTTTCCCATTTGTATCATTCACGTTCCACATTTCATTTCATTGCATTGTCATTCCATTGTCATTTCATTTCATAATATTTTCATTTCATTCCTTTGTACTACAGCCGCTTTTTAGCTGTCATTTGTTAGTCCATATAAAAATGCGCTAGAATATGCTAACCCGGCTTTCAGCTGTCGTACCTTTACATGGTTGCATTTAACATACACATGCAACATTGTCCATATCATATTTTATTCTCATCGCTTTACTTATTTAGCCTGCATCTCATACATTTAATATATAATTTGCACAGATTCTCATGCCACACAATTTAATAGTAAAATTCATACATATTTCTCATAAAATAAGCCAACCAATATTTAACATTTACATGATCAAAATACATTTTATTTCTTATTTAATTCATCATAAAATTCTTTTCACTTTCATTCGTTCACTTTCACATATACACAACTATATCGACAATCCTAGGCTCAGAAAACATAAATTTCATGGTTGACATTTTAAATCCACATAAAAACATATATACATAAATAACACATAGTCATTTTTAATTCATGAAAAAATTGATTTAATATATAAATTTCCCCCTTACATGAATTCTCGAACTACACCGACAAGGACTCCGAAAAAATACCTGTGGCGCTCACCCGGATCCTGAATCAAAAATTCTTGTTCCATGTAATTAATCCCGAATAAAATATTATTTTAATATTTTCTAGGCCCATAAATTATAAATAAATAAATATACCCTTAAATATAGTCAAATTATCAAATTTCCCAAATTAATTAATTCATTTCCCCAAAATACTACCCATCTAGCCTTCTTTAGGCTCCACACACCTCAAATTAACATTTAAACTAATATTTAACACTCCCACTTAATTTTTTTAAATTATGCCTGCGGGGCCCAAAATTACACCTATGACGCTCACCCGAGCCCTGAATCAAAAACCCTAATTTCATTTAAATTATTCCTAAATAAAATACTATTTAAATATTTTTTAGGGTCCTAATTTTCAATTTAACAGTTATACTCACAAATTTAACGAATTTACCAAATTTCTCAAATCCCACTCTCGCTTTGGAGTAGGGCTTAGAAAACCCCAATTGGAAAATTATCTACGCCAAAATGACGATGACGATGACTAGGACCACATGGTGGTACCCGATCATTGATTTAACCGCATATTAACAGTGAAATTGGGAAAATGGAAAAAAAATTACCTTTCCCCAAGAGCAGTGCCTAAGCCATTCCCACGAAAAATCTGCTCTAATAGAAATGTCGGCAGTGGAACTAGAAATCCAACGACACCTTTCGTTTCCTAATCCGCTGTAAATTTGTCGAGAAATTGAGAGAGAGAGAGAGACGGAGACGGGTATTATATAATATAATATACTATATTATAATGTTATAACTTATTTTTATAAACATATATATATATATATAAACATATAAATATCATATATTTAATTTAATTAATTCAATTAAATAACGTTTAGTTAATTTATTAATTCAATTAAATATTAATTAATTAATATTTTATTTTATTTTATTATTATTTTTTTCATACTATTCCTTTTATCTGTTCATTTATTATTTTATTTATTATTATTTTTTTCCAAATTACTTTAATCCTTTTAAATTTTCGGGTCTTTACACAGGATCTTAGACAGAACTAGTGGAAAAGAGGTAATCATAGCAGAGGGCAGAGGCAGGATACTGGAGGTTGTGAGGTTCAGGCGGTGCAGGGTCCCCCAATCTGTAGGACTTGTGGTAAGAGGCACTTGAGAGAGTGTCGATCTGGTGGTGTGGTCTGCTATCGTTGTGGTAGATCGAGACATATGGTGCGAGACTGCCCTACACCACCAGATGCAACTCCAGCTCCCAGACCATACCGGGGAGGTTAATACGCGCCCCGCGAGGACCAACAGAGGAATATGACTCCAGCCAAAGTGTTTGCACTGACGCCGAGTGACGCTGAGACGGTAGGTGACGTTGTCACAGGTATGGTTGTTATGTTTTCTTTTAAATTTATTGCATTATTTGATTCAGGTGCCACACACTTGTTTGTGTCTTCAGGGTGCACTAGACTAAGTGGGGCAGAAACGCTGTTGTTTGAAATTGAACTGTTGGTATCTACGCCGACTGGGTCAGCGGTGAGGTGTAATAGGGTACTCAGGGGTTGTCCAATTGATATCTAAGGGAAGATTTTGTTTGCTGATTTGATAGTGTTGGACATGCACGGGTTTGATGTTATATTTGGTATGGATTGGCTAGAAGCTAATTTTGCTAGCAAAGATTGCCGAGCACTAGAAGTGATATTCAGACCTCTAGGGAAAGCAAAATTAAGGAATGTAGGATCGCAGGTGCAATCCCCGCCTTAGCTAGTTTCAGCTATCCAGGCCAGAAGACTACTGCTGAGTGGTTGTCAAGGGTTTATGGCAATTGTGAAGGAGATGTCAAAGAATGAATTGAAACTTGTTAGCACGCTTGTAGTAAAAGAATTTACAGATGTTTTCCTAGATGAGTTACCAGGCTTGCCACCTGATCGTGAGGTAGATTTTCCTATTGATCTACTTTCAGGTACATCGCCGATTTCCAAAGTACCTTACCAAATGGCAGCAGCAGAATTGGTAGAATTGAAGGATCAGCTGTAAGATTTACTTGATAAGGGCTTCATACAACCTAGTGTATCTCCGTAGGGAGCTCTAGTTCTATTTGTAAAGAATAAAGACGGGTCTATGAGGATGTGCATAGATTATAAGGATTTTAATAAAGTGACAATTAAGAAAAAATATCCTTTACCTTGTATAAATGATTTGTTTGACCAGCTCTAGGGTACACGAGTGTATTTGATGATTGACCTCAGATTCGACTATCATCAAGTGAAAGTGAAAGCAGAAGACGTCTCGAAGATGACCTTCAGGATCAGGTACGGGCATTACGAGTTTCTTGTTATGCCGTTTGGTTTAACGAATGCTCCTACGGTATTTATGGACTTGATGAACAGAGTCTTCCACCAATACCTAGACCAGTTCGTTGTTATTTTTATTGATGATGTACAGGTCTATTCGAGGAGCCATGAGGAGCATGAGATGCACTTGAGGCAGGTTCTGCAGACGTTATAGGAAAAGAAGTTGTACGCTAAGTTTAGTAAATGTGAATTTTGGCTTGAGAAGGTCGTGATCTTGGGGCATGTCTTGTCTGGAGACGGTATTTTTTTGGATCCTAGTAAGGTTGAGGCCATAGTAAATTGGGCTAGACCAAGAAATGTCCAGGAGATCAGGAGTTTCTTGGGACTAGCTGGGTATTACTGTCATTTTGTACAAGGATTCTCAGCGTTATCGGGCCTTTGACATGACTGACTAAGAAGAATGTTAGATTTGAGTGAGATGACAGCTACGAGCAGAGTTTTCAAGAGTTAAAGCAAAGGCTAGTCATAGGACCGGTGTTGATCATCCCGTCAGGGGGTGAAGGTTATACTATCTATAGTGATGCCTCCTTGAAGGGACTTGGCTGTGTATTGATGCAGCATGGTAGGGTGGTGGCGTATGCGTCCAGATAGTTGAAAGAATATGAAAAGAACTACCCTACCCATGATCTTGAATTGGCTACAGTTGAACACGCATTGAAGATTTGGAGGCATTACCTGTATGGCGAGCGGTGTGAGATCTTTTCCAACCATAAGAGTTTGAAGTACTTTTTCACGCAGAAGGAATTGAATATGAGGTAGAGAAGATGGTTGGAACTTATTAAAGACTTTGATTGTACCATCAGTTATCACCCATGGAAAGAAAACGTGGTAGCTGATGCGTTGAGCAGAAAATCCAGGGAACCAATGTTGGCAGCTATGGAGATCCAGTATCCGTTCATGATGGATCTGGAGAAACTCGGCATCGAATAGTTGAGAATGGTTCTCAGGCTCACATTTCCAGTTTAGTAGTGTAGCCAATTTTACAAGAGAGAATTAAAGCTGCTTAGAAAGAAGACCCAGAATTAGCAGAGGTGATGGATAGAGTGCAGAATGGTTAGGGGGAGGAATTCAGTGTTACAGATGACAGCGCTTTGCGGTTCTGTTCCAGATTATGTGTTCCTGCCGATATGGATATTAGGAGGACCATTCTCAAGGAGGCTCACAGATCTTTGTATACAGTTCATCCAGGTAGTACGAAGATGTACAGAGATCTGTGAGAGTCATATTGGTGGAGTGGTATGAAGAGAGAGATTGCTGAATATGTAGCCCAATGCTTGACATGCCAGTAGGTAAAAGCTGAGCACCAGAGGTCAGCGGGTCAGTTGCAGCCGTTATTTATCCTAGAGTGGAAGTGAGATCATATATCCTTGGACTTCATTTCAAGGCTGCCATCGATATCGCATGGCCAGAATGCAATTTGAGTGATAGTAGATCGGTTGACTAAGACTGCCCATTTCCTCCCTATCAAGATCAGCTACTCCCTTAACCGTTTGGCGGAGATTTACATTTAGGAGATAATTCGTTCTCATGGGGTGCTAGTATCGATTGTGTCAGATCGAGACCCGCGTTTTACGTCATGTTTTTGGAGGAGCTTGCAGGAAGCTCTAGGGTCTTAGTTATTGTTTAACACGACATTCTATCCTCAGTCAGATGGGTAGACTGAGAGAACGATATAGATATTGGAGGATATGCTCCGAGCGTGCGTATTGGATTTTGGGGGCAGTTGGACTCAGTTCAAGCCATAAGTAGAGTTTGCATATAATAACAATTACCAGTCCAGAATCAGCATAACACCATTTGAGGCTTTATATAGTAGGAGATGTCGTTCTCCTTTGTTTTGGGATGAGATAGGTGGGCGGCGAGTTGTGGGGTTAGAGCTAGTACAACAAGGGTGTGATAAAGTTCGACTTATCAGAGATAGAATCAGTGTAGCTCGGAGCCGACAGAAAAGTTATACTGATAATCACCGCAAGAATCTAGAATTTGATGTGGGTAATCATGTGTTTTTGAAGATAGCTCCGTTGAAAGGGGTTATGAGGTTCGGCAAGAAGGGTAAACTTAGTCCTAGGTTTATCGGTCCATTTGAGATTCTAGATAAAGTGGGGCTAGTTGCCTATAAGCTAACTTTGCCACCTATGTTGTCTAGGATCCACGACGTATTCCATGTTGCTATGTTGAAGAAATACGTCCCAGATTCTTCTCATATAATCAGTTCTGGTGAATTAGAGCTCAGTGGTTCACTGGTGTATGAGGAGATACCAGTACAGATTCTGCATAGGAAAGTGCAGGAGTTATGTAACAAAGAGATTCCTTAGGTAAAATTTTTGTGGAGGAATCATACAGTTGAAGAAGCTTCTTGGGAATCCGAGGAGCAGGTGAAGCAGAAGTATCCGCACCTATTCCAAGAAGTCTAATCGGGTAAAATGTAAGTAGTTAGGTAGTATTTCTTTTGCAGGTACATGTAAAGATTTAGTTAGTAAGTGACATTTTAGTTTTAGGAGAATTTTCTTTTGTATATGTAATCTCCTAGGACTCGGAATGTAACCACAGTATTCCTCCGCCATAAGTGAGGGTAAGTAATAAAATAAGTAAACCCTTTTTCTTTTAAGGGATGATGAGTTATATGAATAGTAAATTTCGAGGATGAAATTTTATAAGGAGGGGAGAATGTAACGACTCGAAGAATAATGGTATTTAAATAATAAAAAGAAAGGGAAATGAAAACAGGAACAGAAGGAGGCAGCTGACTTTGTCGATGAACGTGGAGCGTTCATCGACGAGATTGCATTTTGGATGGGATAATCCTAAGAAATTTTCCAAGCCTCGTCAACAAACACAGGGTTTCGTCGATGAGGGTTCTTCAGGATCTCGTCAACTAGAAGATACCAAAAGAAGATTTTTGGAAGTCTGAAATTCGTCGACGAGGGTTTAGGTTCATCGACGAACTATCTACAGTACTCATCGACGAGGTGACGTGGCTCGTCGACGAATCCCGCAGTATAAATAGTGTTAAACGTGATTTTTCAGCCCATTTGTGCGTAGAAACCTCTCTCTCATCCTTCAGTTTCTCCTCCTTCTCTCTAAGATTTTGGGCCAGATTTCCGCCAGTTCGACAATTTGAAGCCACCACGACGCTCCTGGGAAAGTTCTTTACAAGTCTGCCAGAGCGGATCGTTTGTGGGGCTGAGTTGGAAACCATCCCAAATCCAGGATAAGGCTTTCTACTTAGTATTTGCCTATTTAACAGTTGTAGAAAGCATAGTACATGTAGTAATACTGAACTTTAGTTCTGGGAAATGTTGTTTTCAGGGTGTTAAACGGGGAACCCTGTGGGTGCGGGGCTATTTGTTTTAGGGGCTTTTTAGGACTCAGGTAAGGGGATAAACTAAACTAGTAATTTTATGAAAAATATGTATATTGTTACAAAATTTATTTCAGGAAAATAAATATATTTATATATGATTTATATTTGAAAAATACTGCTAAAAATGAAAGTATGTTAGATATATGAAAAACCATTTCGTGTGGCATGAGTAGAAATTATAATGAAAAACTATTTTCTGGGAATGTGTTAATGATACCGAATTTTATAAAAGAAAACCGGCACATGGGCCGAGATTTTGATATATTTGTTGGCGTACGGGCCGAGCTATATGTGTGATTTGCTGGCGTACGGGTCGAGCTATGTGTATGATTTGCTGGCGTACGGGTCGAGCTTTGTGTATGATTTGCCGGCGTCCGGGCCGTGCTATGTATATGATTTGTCGGCGTACAAGCCGTGCTATGTATATGATTTATCGGCGTACAGGTCGAGTTATGGATATGATTTGCTAGCGTACAAGCCGAGCTATGGATATGATTTGCCGGCGTACGGGCCAAGCTATGGTAAAATATGAAATACCGGCATATGGGCCGATGATTTTCATGATATACGTATACATGCAAAATGATATGATTGATTTGATAATTAATGATATGAAATATTCATGTATCACGGTTTCAGTATATGCTATATGATATCAAAACCCGATTGGCTTGGTCTATGCTAGCACTTGCACGGTACCGCTGCTATGTGTCCATGGTCATTATGATCATGATATCTATGTTAACGCCGATGTACGGAGTGGTGTGAGATTGGATGGTCGATGTGGTTTTAAGAAGTGTATGAGTGCCCCTAGTGTATAGACCAGGTCTAGCAAGCCCATCGGACTTACAGACTGTACTTTTGACTTGGTAGTGGTCGGCCAATCATTGTCAGGTTCTGCCTTCGGGCTACACAAACCAGTCATGTGGGGGTAATACATGACAATAGCCAGCTAACCTTCTAGGGATGTTTGTTTTGTATTATTATTTATATGAGATGAATTATGCTATGGAAACCATTATGTTCAGCCATGTTTTGGTTATACATGTTTTTCCCAGAAATGATATATATACAGTTTTAGTGGTTATGTTTATAATTATATTTATACAACAGAAATGCTCATGCTGCCACATACTAGTGTTAGTTTATTTCCCTTACTAAGAGATGTCTTACGTCGAATTTCATAAATATTCAGAAGCCCCTAATAGAAGAGCGGGTAAAGCTCTGCTAATTTAGTACTGTTGATCCGCCCTTCCAGAAGGGTAAGTGTTTTGATAGGGTCGAATGTATTTTGTGGGATGACCCTAAGATATCTTTTGGGTTGTGTACTATGTGTATATAAATACAGTGGTTGTAGTAACTTTGGTATTGTGATGTATGGTATAATGAGATGTATATGATTGTATGTTTCCTGCTGCTTAGACTTCCGTTATATGTTCTGATGTATCCCTGGTACCCACGGGTCCAGGTGGATTATGATCTACTGAGTTTTGTGATATTATATTATATTATACAAAAAAAATGTGGAAATTAAGTCGGTCGTCACACTTGTGAAGAACTTCCTCTAGATCATCGTGGTAACTTCTGATCGTCAAATCTGATGACAAACAATGAAGAATCATAGAGAGAGAGAGAGATAGAGAGAGAGAGAGAGAGAGAGAGAGAGAGAAATTAAGTTTCTTAACCATTAAGCAACTAAAATATTTATTTATAGGTCGATGACTCGGCCAACTTTTATAGGTCATTGACTCGGCCAACTTCGTTGACGAAATGGTACCTTTGTCAACGAACTGTAGAAGGATGTTCGTCGATGAATGCAAAGCCAAAAATTTTTCTCAACATTTCCTCATTGAAGACACCTGAACTTTGCTGACGAAATGCAGAAGGGACTTCGTTGACGAAAACAAGGAGTTCTTCGATGAATCCTGTTGTTTGCCCTTTTAAAAATTTCTTTACTTCTTTTCTTATTTATTTTCTTTATTTTTTTGGGTACGAGTTTCTATATGAAGACTCCAAGCTTAGAATATGTTTAAAGTCTTAAGAGAGTCTGTATGTAAGTACTTTATTCAAATGATGATATGATTGGATTTGAAGCTTATTGGGAAACTCATTGACTTAGAGACCACATTTTGCAAAACCCAAGAAAATATTTTTCAAAAGTTTTAAATTACTTTAGGGAAAACAAAAGAGCAAAACGTTTTTTGAAACAAAATGGAAAATCAGTTTTTTGGTCTGTCCAAGCGCCTGACTGATATGGCCTAGGCGACTGACAAATAAATAAAAGGAATTTGAGAGAACCCTAGAGGACCCATGCAACTAACTCGTAACACCCAATTGACTGACACCATACTAGCTTTCAAACCTCGAACCCGATAATGGGACCCAGGGGTGAGTTAGTAACCTAACATGTCCCTGTATCATACAAATCTAACGATACATCACAAAGAATGAGGGTTCGACCCCATGGGGTTCCCAGGAACCCTATACACATCCATATACAAACCATATACATAGCAGAAAAAAATTCATTCTATACATATATGTCTTGTACAATACCAGAGTCTATACAAAAGAAACTAGAATCCATAATACAACATAAACCCAGGTGTTAACCAAAACCACAAAAGACCACCCATTCCAATCCTAGTACTTACCCAAGTACCTTTCGCAGTACACCGACCACTACGCTCCCAACACAAAGACGCTAGTTCCGGTTACTCGAAAGACCTGAAAAATATGTACGTACAGCAAGGGTGATGTAAGAACCCGAACCGTGATATATGGGTTTAAATAAATAAGAGACGGGTAAAATTGGTATTTGAACAGGCTTCATTGACGAAGCCAGTGTTCATCGACGAAGGCCTTGTATTTCTCGTCGACGAAATTTAGAGGCTCATCGACGAGGAGAAGCTGAGAGATTTCGGGAAACCAGGGATCTCATGCTCATCGACGAGGCCACCGCTTCGTCAACGAAGGCAATGGGAAATTTGTCGACGAAGACGCCATTTCGTTGACGAAGACGCCCGAGTCAAAGGGCTATAAATAGAAGTTTCATTACTTCCAAGTTAAGAAAACTCAAATATCTTCTCTCTGTCTCTCTAGAACTCTCCCTAATCTCTATCTCTCTTGATTTCTTCGTCGTTCATCGTTAGAATCGTAAATCTGAAGTTACCACGAGGATCGTGGAAGAATTCTCTACAAGTTCTATGGATCGAAATCCCGTTTCAGAGATTTTCGAGTTTCAACTTAAAATCAAGGTAAGGCTTGATTTTCTTTTCTGATCTGGTAGTTTGGTAGAGGACAATATTGTGAGTATATTTAGTACTGTTGATTGTAAGTTTTGGAACTCGGTTTGCTATTTAGGGGCCTTAGAGTTTGGGAATTGCTATTTGGGGGAAAGGTAAAGGGAATTGTGTTTATATCGGTTATTTTTGAAATCATACTCTGTAGAACTGTGGTTCTCGGTCCTGTGTGTGTTTTGGCTACTCATTTGGGGGGATCTAAAGGGGAAAACTATAGGTTTTTCATGATTACAGTTTTGGGAAAAAGGGGGCGACGAGCTACATCCTTGCTTTTGTTAAAAATATAATGTATATGTTGATTTATACTGTGTTATAGGGATGACCATGCTTTAACTTGTTTAAACTGTATTTTTTTGGAAAACCATGATTTTAGATTACCAAATGGGTGTAGTGTGTTTGGTTATATGAGTATGCATGTGTGTGTTTGATTTGTTTAAATGCTAGTAGGAACGCGGTTCTGAATTGTTCAAAGTACTAAAAGTGTCCGGCTCTATATCCGAGGGTGTATGAAATCGTTGGCCATAGGTTAGCAGAGTGTCTGACTCTATATTCGAGGGCGTGAGCCTATTCCGATAGATCAGGTCGAAGGGTGTGGATCCACCAGTTTAGCACCGGTACGATGCCATGGGAGTCGAGGACTAGCCATGTGTCGGTGGCGCCGTGTTCACAGACACCGTATGTCGTGGGCCGACTTTGGGCCGATGGGTGTGACGACACCGGGTTTGCTGATTATGCGTGTGTGTGCATGTATGCAATGTTGTGAAATTAGTTCTAGAACGGTATTTAACTGCGTGTATGTTGCATCATGATAACACTCAAATGCCACACATCGATATAACCTGTGTTCTTCTTTACTGAGAGGTGTCTCACCCCTACTGTACGTACATTTTTACATGTCCTTCGAGTAACCAGAACTAGCGTCCTGGTGTAAGGAGCGTAGTGGCCGATGTACTGCGGATGGCGCTTGGGTAAGTGCTAGGACTTGTATTTTGATGGGTTGCCATTTTGGGATGTGTTGGGAGCCCAGTTGTACGTTGTATGATAGAGCCTATTTCTGCTCTTGTATAGACTCTGGTATGGTACGATGTGTCTATAGTAAGACCTTATTCTACTGCGTATAATCTATTATGTTTAGATGTGTATAGGGTGCCTAGGAACCCCATGGGGTCAGACCCTCGTCCATTGTCCTGTATCTTTAGATGTTTTTGCATGGTATAAGGACTGGTTGGTTTACATTTTCACCCCTGGGTCCCACTTCCAAGTTCGTGGCGTGACAGTTTAGTATCAGAGGTAACTAGGTTGTCAGGTCTTGTAGACTTGGTTAGGCTTAGCTGTGAGTACATACTAGAGTATAGGATGTTGGATATGGGTAGAGTTGGTTGATGGTTGTTCAATTACTAGACCGGGATTTGTCGATGGTATTCCGTGTTTTTCCTGGGATGACGATTCCAGTAAAAGCAGGGCAGATCATTGATGACTTTCGTGTCGGTGTGATAGGACAGACTTGGACCTGGTAGAGAGTAGTTAACACGATTAGTGTAGATCATTGTGTTGACTGTATGTGTTGTTGGGATACTGATAGATTCCTATTGTGCTGTAGAATGGAACCCAATGATAATGACTTGGGAAGTGGTTCCGAGGAGATTGCGAGTGATGAGTCCCCTTCTGTGCCTCGAGGTTTAATGAGGCAGGTGTTAGGGGAGATCGGGCGGAGTGTGAGGAGACGCAAGTGCTCTCCTATTGCTGCGAGGTGCACCATTGAGAGGTTCACATGCATGTATCCTATGACGTTCTCTGGAGGATCTGACCCAACGATAGTAGAAGCCTGGGTAGAGAAGACTGAGAGGATCTTGGAGGTCATACACTGCACTGATAGGCAAAGAGTCCTCTATGCTACCTTCTAGCTATCTGGAGAGGCGGGTCGTTGATGGACTGCGGCGAATCTGCTGGAGAAGCAGAGAGGCGGTCCTGAGGAGATGTCATGGAGCCATTTCAAGGAGGTATTCTTCAACAGATACTTCTTGACTTTTGTACATGATGCAAAGGCAGATGAGTTTTTTGCTCTGACTCAGGGGATTATGACGGTGAAGGGGTATGCGGCTCAGTATATAGAGCTGTCCCGATTTGCTTTAGATCTGCGAGTTCTCGGTGTTGGTGGATAAAGCCACGGTGATTGAGACCGGTATCCAAGAGGATGAAGTGGATCAGGAATCGAGGAAGAGGACAATATCTTCTGGTTCTCAAACAATATCTCGTCAGGGGTTGTGGAAGAAGAGGAACAAAGGCTCGGGCTACCGTCAGAATACCGAGCTCCAGGATTCTCAGATGAGCCAGACTAGTGGTCATTGTACCAGATGCCACAAATGGCACTAGGGTGAGTGCCAGTCATTTGGGGGTAACTGTTACAACTGTGCCCAGTTAGGTCACATGTTTCGTGATAGTCATGCACCGAAGTGAGATGTGCCTGCATCTAGTGTGAAATAAGGGAGCAATCAGATACCTCGGGGAACCGTTTTAACGAATACAACTCTAGACAGAGTATACTTTCTTACACCAGCAAATGCTGAGCATGCAGGGAACATAGTGGCAGGTACCTTACTATTGCTTTCAAATAAGGCTTCTGTTTTGTTTGATTCGGGTACAACCCATTCTTTTGTATCTATGAATTTTGTTGGACGGTGTGGGGTTGAGACCCAAGTCATGAGCAGGGTGTTATCAGTGACTATGCCATCTGGGGGTGTATCATTTTATAGAAGGATGTTGGAAGACTACCAGTGGTAATCCAGGGGAAGCTGCTACCGATGAATCTTGAAGTATACGACATGTTGGGGATCGATATCCTTATGGCGATGGATTGGTTGTTCTCTAGTTATGTTATGATCGACTGTCGTAAGAAGGTAATAGTGTTCAAACCTCCTGGGGAGCAGGACTACGAATTCGTGGGATCATGTGTGCGTCCGGCGCCATAGATTCTATTAGCATTGCAGGTGAGGAGGCTACTCTTAGACGGATGTCAATGGTACCTAACTTGTGTGGAGGAATCGCCGCGGGATGAGTTGAGGCTCGAGGACATTTGGGTAGTCAGCAAGTTCCTGGACGTGTTTCCAGATGATTTACCCGCTTTACCTCCAGATCGTGAGGTGAAATTTGCAATAGAGATGCTACCTGGCAAGGCACCGATCTCTAAAGCTCTGTACCAGATGGCTCAGCAGAACTTCGAGAGTTGAAAGGAGCAGTTGCAGGAATTACTGGACAGGGGATTCATTCGACCTAGTGTTTCGCCCTGGAGAGCTTTAGTATTGTTTGTGAAGAAGAAGGATAGGTCAATGCGGATGGGCATTGATTACCGTGAGATTAACAAGGTAACCGTGAAGAATCGCTATCCTTTACCTCGTATAGATGATCTCTTTGACCAATTGCAGAGGATGTGGTCTTTTCAAAGATCGACTTGCGGTCAGGATATAATCAAGTGAGGGTTAGAGTTGAGGATGTAGCGAAGATAGGTTTCTGAACCAGATATGGCCACTACGAGTTTTTGGTCATGCCTTTTGGGTTGACGAATGCTCCGATGGTGTTTATGGATTTGATGAACAGGGTTTTCCATGTGTACCTAGACCAGTTCGTGGTAGGGTTCATTGACAGCATTCTGGTATACTCAAGGAGTTCGGAAGAGCATGAGGATCATCTGAGGTTAGTATTATAGATTTTGCGGGAGAAGAAGTTGTATGCTGAACTGAAGAAGTGTAAATTCTGGGTGAGTCAGATTGCATTCTTAGGCTATGTGGTTACTGGTGATGGTATATCAGTTGATCCTAGTAAGATTGAAGTTGTGGTTGACTGGGTGAGGCCGAAGAATGTGCAGAAGATTCAGAGTTTTCTGGGACTGGTAGGTTATTATCGTCGATTCGTGGAAGGTTTTTCTAAACTATCTGGGCCTTTGACTTGGTTGACTAGGAAGGGGTTGCAGTTTAAGTGGATCAGTTATTGCGAGCAGTGTTTTTAGGAGTTGAAGCACTGGCTGGTTACTGCTCCAGTGTTGACCATTCCTTCGGGCGGATGGTGGGTTTGTGATTTATAGCGATGCGTCTCTAAAAGGTTTGGGATGTGTGCTTATGCAGCAGGGTAAGGTAGTAGCTTATGCTTCTCGGCAACTTAAGGAGTATGAGAAGAATTACCCTACGCATGATCTAGAGTTGGCTGTTGTTGTATATGCACTGAAGATCTGGCGACACTATTTGTATGGTGTGCAGTGTGAGATCTTCACTGATCATAAGAGCCTCGGGTATTTCTTCACGTAGAAGGAGTTGAATATGAGGCAGAGACAGTGGCTTGAGTTGATTAAGGACTATGATTACACGATCAGTTATCACCCGGGGAAAGCTAATGTGGTGGCTGATGCGTTAAGTCAGAAATCAAGACCTGCGGCTATATCTGCGGTTGTAACTCAGTGTCACATTAGACGAGATTCGGAGAGCTCGGGTATAGATTTGGTGTCTGGTGAACATCAGGTTTTCTTTGCTAGTTTGGTGGTCCAGTTGACTTTTTTTGAGCATATAAAAGCCGCGCAGGCTGGTGACGCAGAGTTAGCTGAGATTATGGAAAAGGTACAGCAGGGACTGGTTATAGAGTTTAACATCTCTAAGGGAGGTGTACTGAGGTTTGGGACTAGGTTATGTGTTCCCAACGATGATGAGATCAGAAGGACGATTTTGGAGGAGGCGCATCATTCTTTGTATACGGTACATCCTGGTAGTATGAAGATGTATCAGGACTTGCGCGAGACCTTCTAGTGGTTTGGTATGAAGAGGCAGATTGCTCAGTTCGTGGAGTAGTTTCTGACGTGTCAATAGGTGAAAGCTGAACATCTAAGGCCAACAGGGCCGTTGCAGCCTTTACCTATTTCGGTGTGGAAATGGGAGCATATTTCCATGGATTTTGTGACCGGATTGCTACCAGCACTTCACAGGCAGAATGCTATTTGGGTAAACATGGATAGATTGACTAAATCTACTCATTTTATACTAATGAAGGTTGGCTATCCTTTGAGTAGGCTAGCAGATATGTATGTGCATGAGCTTGTGAGAATGCATGGGGTACTGGTGTCCATTGTGTCAGATCGAGATTCGAGGTTTACTTCTCGATTCCAGATGAACTTGTAGGAGGCACTAGGGATGAAGCTTACTTTCAGTATGGCGTTCCACCCCTCTGGATGAGCTTGCAGGAGGCACTAGGGATGAAGCTTACTTTCAGTATGGCGTTTGACCCCTATACTGATGGAGAGTCGGAGAGGACGATACAGATCTTGGAAGATATGTTGCGAGCTTATGTGTTAGACTTTGGTGGTAGCTGGATACAGTTTATGCCACTAGTAGAATTCGCGTATAATAACAGCTTCTAGGCTAGTATCGGGATGACACCGTTCGAGGCTTTGTATGGTCGGAGGTGTCAATATCCTTTGTGTTGGGATAAGGTTGGTGAACGTTAGGTGTTAGGACCTAAACTTGTGCAGCAGGCATCTGAGAAGGTGGGTTTGATTTAAGAGAGGAATAGATTAACTTAGAGTTAGTAGAAGAGTTACACAGATGTTTGTCGCCGTGAGTTAGAGTTCGAGGTGGGGGGTAAGGTATTTCTGCGTATCGCTCCGATGAAAGTGGTGATGAGATTTGAAAGGAAGGGCAAGTTAAGCCCGAGGTATATCAGACCATTGAAGATTCTTGAGTGAGTGGGTCCGGTAGCCTATAGGATTGCATTACCTCCAGCACTCTCAAGGGTCCATGATGTGTTTCACGTATCCATGTTGAGGAGGTACGTGTTGGATCCTTCACATGTTATCAGCTATGATGAGTTGGAAATTGGGGATACTTTAGCATATGAGGAGATACCTGTTCAGGTTCTGGATCGTAAAGTTCAGAAGCTTTGTACTAAAAAGATACTATCAGTGAAGGTATTGTGGCAAAACCACGGGGTTGAGGAAGCTTCTTGGGAACTGGAAACGGAAATACGTCGGAAGTATCCACAGTTGTTTTGAGTACTTACTTTGGGTTGGGATAAGTGGTTAGTCGTCGGGAGTGTGTGTATTGTGAACTCCTGAGACGGTTGTATATGAACCACGGTATTCCTCCGCCATAAGTGAGGGTATGTATGTGTATGTGGCTGCGCTGTAATAGTCGCCAGTTTTCTTCCTAGGATTGGGTATATGTATTCAGTTGTACGAGTTTGTGGATGAGAGATGACAAATTTTTAGGACAAAATTTTTTAAGGAGGGGAGATTGTAAGAACCCGAACCGTGATATATGGGTTTAAATAAATAAGAGAGGGGTAAAATTGGTATTTGAATAGGCTTCGTCGACGAAGCTAGTGTTTATCGACGAAGGCCTTGTATCTCTTGTTGACGAAGTTTAGAGGCTCGTCGACGAGGAGAAGTTGAGAGATTTCTGGAAATCAGGGATCTCAGGCTCATTGACAAGGACACCGCTTCGTCGACGAAGACAATGGTAGATTCATCGACAAAGACGCCCGAGTCAAAGGGCTATAAATAGAAGTTTCATTACTTCCAAGCTAAGAAAACTCAAATATCTTCTCTTTATCTCTCTAGAACTCTCCTTACTCTCTATCTCTCTAGATTTCTTCGCCGTTCATCGTTAGAATCGTAAATCTGAAGTTACCATGAGGATCGTGGAAGAATTCTCTACAAGTTCTACGGATTGAAATCCCGTTTCAGAGATTTTCGGGTTTCGGCTTAAAATCGAGGTAAGGCTAGGTTTTCTTTTCTGATCTGGTAGTTTGGTGGAGTATGGTGTTGTGAGTATATTCTGTACTATTGATTGTAGGTTTTGGAACTCGGTTCATTGTTTAGGGGCCTTAGAGTTCGGGAATTGCTATTTGGGGGAAAGGTAAGGGGAATTGTTTTTATATCGATTATTTTTTAAATCGGACTCAGTAGAACTGTGGTTCTCGGTCATGTGTGTGTGTTTTGGCTACTCATTTGGGGGAATCTAACGGGAAAAACTATGAGTTTTTCATGATTACAGTTTTGGGAAAAAGGGGGTGACGGGCTCCATCCCTGGTTTTGTTAAAAACCTAATGTATATGTTGATTTATACTGTGTTATAGGGATGGTCGTGCTTTAACTTGTTTAAAATGTATTTGTTTGGAAAACCATGATTTTAGATTACCATATGGGTGTGGTTTGTTTGGTTATATAAGTTGTTCCAGGTATTGAGAGTGTCCGGCTCTATATCCGAGGGCATATGAAATTGCTGGCCATAGGTTGGCAGAGTGTCCGGCTCTATATCCGGGGGCGTGAGCCTATTTCGGCAGTTTAGCACCGGTATGATGCCATGGGAGTTGGGGACTAGCCATGTGCTAGTGGTGTCGTGTTCGCGGGTTGGCTACGGTCCAACGCTGTATGTTGCGGGCTGGCTTCGAGCCAATGGGTGTGGCGACACCGGGTTTGCTGATCATGTGTGTGTGTGTGTGTGCATGCGTGTTTACACTGTTGTGAAATTAGTATTGGAACTGCATTCAACTACGTGTATGTTGCATCATGATAACACTCAAATGCCACACACCGATATAACCTGTGTTCTTCCTTACTGAGAGGTGTCTCATCCCTACTGTATGCACACTTTTTCAAGTCTTTCGAGTAACCGGAACTAGTATCCTCGTGCAGGGAGCGTAGTGGCCAGTGTACTGCGGGTAGCACTTAGGTAAGTGCTAGGACTTATATTTTGATGGGTTGCCATTTTGGGATGTGTTGGGAACCCAGTTGTATGTTGTATGATAGAGCATGTTTCTGCTTTTGTATAGACTTTGGTATGGTACTGTGTATATAGTAAGAACTTATTCCACTGCGTATAATCTATTTTGTTTGGATGTGTATAGGGTGCCTGGGAACCCCATGGGGTCGGACCCTCGTCCATTGTCATGTATCTTTGGATGTTTTTGTGTGGTACAAAGACTGGTTGGTTTACATTTTCACCTCTGGGTCCCCCTTCCGAGTTCGGGGAGTGACAGGTGAGACACCTTTTAGTAAGGCAAATACATGTTATATCGGTATGTGGCATTTGAGTATTATCATGACACAAAACATACACAGTTAAATGCAATTTCAGTATTTTCACAAAACAGTTCCAGTATAGTGCATACACGCACACACACACACACATGATCAAGTAACCTAGTGTCGTCACACCCTTCGGCCTCAAGCCGCCCTGTATTACACGGTGTCCCTGGAGTATGGCGTAGTCCCAGACTTCCATGGCATCGTACCTGTACAACTAGTGGATCAACACCCTTTGGTGATCAACCGGTAAGGCTCACGCCCTCGGATATAGAGCCGGACACTCTTACCAAACATGATAGGCAATATTTCACGCCCTTGGATATAGAGCCGGACACTCTTTCAGTACCTAGAACAATTTGGAACCTAGTTCCTATTGCATTTCAACAAAACACAATCATGCATGCTCATATAACCAAATAAATCACACCCATTTGGTAATCTAAAATCATGATTTTCCAAACACATACAGTTTAAACAAGTTAGGGCACGACCATCCCTATAACATAATATATATATATCACAATATATTTACGGTTTTCCAACAAAACCAGGGATGCAGCCCAATACCCCTTTTTTCCCAAAACTGTAATATGAAAAACTCATAATTTACCCTTTAGATTCCCCCAAATGAGTAACCAAAACGCACACAGGACCTTGAACCACAGTTCTATCGAGTCTAATTTCGAAAATAACTGGCATAAACTGAATCCCCTTACCTTTCCCCGAAAATCCAAACCCGAGCTCCACGACCTCTAAACCGTAACCCGAGTTCCAAAAACCTACAAACCATAGTACAGAACATGCTCACAATTCTATTCTCTACACAACTACCGGAACAGAATTGAAAATTAAGCCTTACCTCGATTTCGAGCCAAAACCTAAAAACATCCAAAACAAAGATCTGATCCTTTAAACTTGTAGAGAATCCTTCCCTGATCCTCGTGCTAGCGTCGAATCGACGATTCCAGCAAAGTACGACAAAGAAATTTATAGAGAGAGAGAGAGAGTGTGTGTGTGTGTGTCCTTCGAGTTCTAGAGAGAGAGAGGTTTTTAGCTAACTTAGTGATTAAGAAACTTAATTGGATATTTATAGCACCCTTGACTCGGCCGCCCTCGTCGACGAGATGGCATCTTCGTCGATGAGGCACTGAAGATAATTCGTTGACGAGACGACAACCTCGTCGACGAGCCTGAGATTCCAGGTTTTTCAAAACCGTAGGCTTCTCCTCGTTGATGAGCCTCTGCATTTCGTCGCCGAGTAACAGAAGGCCTTCGTCGATGAACTCTGGCTTCATCGATGAAGCTTGCTCAATTACCATTTTACCCTTCTCTTAATTAATTAAATCCATATATCATGGTTCGAATTCTTACAACCTCCCCTCCTTACAAAAATTTCATCCTCGAAATTTGCAATCTCTCATTCACGAACTTATTCATACAATCAAACACACACTCAACTCTAGAAAGAATCGGTGACTACTACAATGCAGCCTCATCATAATATATACATATCCTCACTTGTGGCGGAAGAATATCATGGTTACATACATAAACCATCTCAAAAGTTCATAAATACACACACTTCGTAAAACTAACCACCTATTCCAATACAAAGTAGGGTAATGTACACATACGTAGAACAATTATGGATACTTCCGGCGTATCTCCGCTTCTAATTCCTAAGAAGCTTCCTCAACTTCATGATTCTACCACAATACCTTCACTAGCGGTATATCCTTGGTACGTAGCTTCTGAACCTTACGATCCAGAATCCGAACAGGTACCTCCCCGTATGCTAAAGTTTCCCCAATTTCCAAGTCCTCATAACTAACAACATGTGATGGATCCAGCACATACCTCCTCAACATGGATACGTGGAATACATCATGGATCCTCGAGTGCTGGGCGCAGTGCAATCCTGTGAGCTACTTGACCCACTCACTCAAGAATCTCGAATGGTCCTATATATCTCGGGATCAGCTTGCCCTTCTTTCCAAATCTCATCACCCCTTTCATCGGAGCGATTGACAGAAATACCTTAACCCCCCACCTCAAACTCTAACTCACACCAGCGAACATCCGTGTAACTCTTCTACCGATTCTGAGCCGATTTGATCTTATCCCGGATCAAACCTACCTTCTCAGATGCCTGCTGCACGAGTTCAAGTCCTAACACTTGACATTCACCAATCTCATCCCAATATAGAGGATATCGACACCTTCAACCATACAGAGCCTCGAACAGTTCCATCTCGATACTGGTCTGGAAGCTATTGTTATAGGCGAACTCCACCAGTGGCATAAACTGTAACTAGCTACCACCAAAATCTAACACGTAAGCCCGTAACATATCCTCCAAGATCTGTATTGTTCTCTCCTACTGCCCATCAATCTGGGGGTGAAATGTTGTACTGAAAGTAAGTTTTTTCCCTAGTGCTTCCTGCAAGCTCTTCTAGAAATGAAAGGTGAACCTTGGATCTCGATCAGACACAATGGACACTGGCACTCCGTGCATTCTGACTATCTCCTACACGTATAGGTCTGCTAGCCTACTCAAAGGGTAGCTAACCTTCATTGGTATGAAATAAGCAGATTTCGTCAATCTATCCACGATCACCCAAATATCATTCTGCCCGTGAAGTGCTGGCGGCAATCCAGTCACAAAATCCAAATATGCTCCCATTTTCATTCCGGAATAGCTACGGGCTGCAACGGCCCTGTCGGCCTCTGATGTTTAGCTTTCACCTACTGACACGTTAGACATTGCTCCACGAACTGAGCAATCTACCTCTGCATACCAGTCCACCATAAGGTTTTGCACAAGTCACGATACATCTTCGTGCTACCAGGATGTACCGTATATAAAGAACGATGCGCTTCCTTCAGAATCACCCTTTTGATCTCGTCATCGTTTGGAACACATAGCCTAGTCCCAAACCTTAACACACCTCCTTCGAAGATGTTAAATTCCATAGCCAACCCTTGCTGTACTTTTCCCACAATCTCAACCAACTCTGCATCACAAGCCTGCGCAACTTTAATATGCTCAAACAAAGTTGGCTGGACCACAAAACTAGCAATGAAAGTCTAATGATCACCGGCCACCAACTCAATACCAAGGCTTTTTAGATCTCGTATGATGCGATGCTGAGTTACAAGCGCAGATACTGTCGCATGCTCTGACTTCTGACTCAACACATTAGCCACCACGTTAGCTTTCCCCGGGTGATAGTTGATGGTGCAATCATAGTCCTTGATCAACTCAAGCCACTTCTATGCCTCATGTTTAACTCTTTCTGTGTGAAAAAGTACATGAGACTTTTGTGATCAGTGAAAATCTCGCATTGTACATCATACAAGTAGTGTCACCAGATCTTCAGTGCATATACAACAGCAGCTAACTCCAGATCATGTGTAGGGTAATTCTTCTCGTATTCTTTTAGTTGCCGAGAAGCATACGCTACTACTTTACCCTACTACATAAGCACACATCCTAGACCCCTCAGAGACATGTCACTATGAATCACGAAATTGCCATCTCCCGAAGGAATGGTCAAAATTGGAGCAGTAACCAGCTGGTGCTTCAATTCCTGAAAGCACTACTCGCAATCACTGGTCCACTCAAACTTCACACCCTTCCTAGTTAATCAATTTAGAGGCCCAGACAATTTAGAAAACCCCTCCATGAACCGACGATAATAACCTGCCAGTCCCATAAAACTCCAAACCTCCTACACACTCTTCGGCCTCACCTAGTCGACCACAACTTCGATCTTGCTAGGATCCACCAAGATACCGTCCTTAAACACCATATGGCCTAAGAATACAACCTGATTCAACCAGAATTCACACTATTTTAGTTTAGCATATAGTTTCTTCTCCCGTAGAATCTACAATACCAACCTCAGATGGCTTTCATGCTCTTCTGAACTCCTCGAATATACTAGAATGTCGTCAATGAACACTACTACGAACTAATCTAGGTACTCATGGAAAACCCTATTCATTAGATCCATGAATACTGTCGGAGCATTCGTCAACCCAAAAGGCATGACTAAGAACTCATAGTAGCCATATCTGGTTCAAAAAGCGGTCTTCGCAACATCTTCAGATCAAACCCTCACCTGATAATACCCTGACCGTAGGTCGATCTTCAAAAAGACCTGCGTCCCCTGCAGCTAGTCAAAGAGATCATCGATACGATGCAACGGGTAACGATTCTTCACAGTTACCTTGTTGATCTCACGGTAATCAATGCACATATGCATCGACCCGTTCTTTTTCTTCACAAACAGTACTAGAGCTCCCATGGTGAAACACTCAGTCAGATAAAGCCCTTGTCCAGTAATTCCTGCAACTGCTCCTTCAATTCCTGAAGTTCCACTAGAGCCATCTGGTACGGAGCTTTAGAGATCGGTGCCTTGCAAGGCAACAACTTTATCGCAAACTCCACCTCACGATCCAAAGGTAAATTGGGTAAATCTTCTGGAAACACGTTTGGGAATTCGCTAACCACTTGAATATCCTTGAGCCCTAACTATCCCGCAGTGGTTCCTTCACACAAGCTAGGTACCCCTGACATTCGCCCAAGAGTAACCTCCTCGCCTGTGGTGCCGATAGAACCTGTGGCATCGAATGCACACACGATCCTAGAAACTCATACTCCTGCTCCCCAGGAGGTCTAAACACTACCACCTTTCTATGACAGTTGACCATAGCATAACTGGAGAACAACCAGTTCATCCCCAATATGACATCAAACCCCGACATATCGTACACCGCAAGATTCGCTGGTAGCAACTTCCCCTGAATTACCATTGGGCAGCCTTCTAACATCCTCCTACGGAATGATATACTCCCAGATGGTGTAGCTACAGACAATCCTTCACCCATGACTTAGGTCTCCACCCCCACACGGTTTAACAAAATTAACAAACATAAAGAAGTGGGTCGCACCTGAATCAAATAAAACCACAGCTCTATTCAAAAGCAATATCATAGCACCTATCACCATATTCCCCGCATGCTCAGCATCCGCTAAAGTAAGCGAGTACACCCTTGCTGGAGTTGTGTTCACCTGATATGTCCCATGGGATACCTGATTACTTCCTCGATTCTGACTCGAGGAAGGCGTACCCCACTTCGGTGTGTGACAATCCCGAGCCATGGGACCTGACTGGCCATAGTTGTAGCAATTACCCCCAAACGGCTGGCATTCACCGCTATGCCATCTATGGCATCTGATACAACGATCACCTGACTGACTCGCCTGAGAACTCTGATGCTCGATATTCTAGCGATAACTTGAGCCCCTGTTCCTTTTCTTCCATGATCCCTAACGAGATCCAGATTGAGAACCAGAAGTTACCGACCTCTTCTTCGGCTCCTGATCCACCTCATCCTCCTGGATACCGGTCTCGATCACAGTGGCCTTATCCACTAAAACTGAGAATTCATGAATCTAAAGCATACCCACTAATCTGCGGATGTCCTTCCTCAGGCCCTTCTCGAACCTCCGAGTATTTTAGTACTCATTCGAGATCAAACACGGTGCAAAACGAGATAGCTCTATATACTGAGCTGCATACCTCTGCACCGTCATATTCCCCTGAGTCAGCGCAGAAAACTCATCTACCTTAGCATTGCGTGTGGAAGTCGGGAAGTATCTTTCAAAGAACACCTCCTTGTAATGTCTCCAGGTCACCTCCACAGGATCGATTCTCTACTTCTCCAGCAGACTCGCCACATTCCACCATCGCCCTACCTCCCCAGATAGTTAGAAGGTAGCATAGAGGACTCTCTGCTTATTGGTATAGTGTAAGACCTCTAGAATCCTCTCGGTCTTCTCGACCCAGTCCTCAGCTATCATCGAGTCATGTCCTCCTGAGAACGTTAGAGGGTGCATGCGTATGAACCTCTCAATGGTGCACCCTACAACAGTAGAAGAGCGTTTGCATGTCCTTACACTCCGCCCGATCTCCCGCAGAACCTGCCTCGTCAACCCTCGAGGCATAGAAGAAGACTCATCACTCACAGTCTCCTTGGAGCCACTTTCCAAGTTATTATCCTTGGGCTCCATTCTAAAAAAAAAAAAACGATAGGAACCTATTAGTATTCCTACAACATGTACAATTAACACAATTATCTACAACTAATTATATTAACTACCACCTCACGAGTCTAGGTCTGTCCTATCACACCAACACAAAAGTCATCAATGGTTTGCCGTGATTTTACTAAAATCGTCATTTCAGGAAAAACACAGAACACCGCCAACGAGTCTTGGTCTAGCAACAAAACAACCCTCGACCTACTTTACCCATTTCCAACATCCTATACTCTAGTATGTACACACAACTATGCCTAACCAAGTCTATAAGACCTAACAACCTGGTTAGCTCTAATACCAAACTGTCACGCCCTGAACCCGATAATGGGACCCAGCCTAACATGTCCCTGTATCATACAAATCCAACAATACATCACAATGAATGAGGGTTCGACCCCGTGGGGTTCCCAAGCACCCTATACACATCCATATACAAACCATATACATAGCGGAAAAGGTCATTCTATACATATATGTCTTGTACCATACCAAAGTCTATACAAAAGAAACTAGGATCCATAATACAACATAAACCCGAGTGTCAGCCAAAACCACAAAAGACCACCCATTCCAATCCTAGTACTTACCCAAGTACCTTACGCAATACACCAACCACTATGCTCCCAACACAAGGACGCTAGTTCCGGTCACTCGAAGGACCTGAAAAATATGTATGTACAGTAGGGGTGAGACACCTCTCAGTAAGGCAGATACAGGTTATATCGGTGTGTGACATTTGAGTGTTATCATGACACAAAACATACACAGTTAAATGCAATTTCAGTATTTTCACAAAATAGTCCCAGTATAGTGTATACACGCACACACACACACACACATGATCAGGTAACCCGGTGTTGTCACACCCTTCGGCCCAAAGCCGACTCGTATTACACGAAGTCCCTAGCACATGGCGTAGTTCCAGGCTCCCATGGCATCATACCGGTACAACTGGTGGATCCACACCCTTTCGTGATCAGCCGGTAAGGCTTACGCCCTTGGATATAGAGCTGAACACTCTTGCCAAACATGGCAGGTGATATTTCACGCCCTCGGATATAGAGCCGGACACTCTTTCAGTACCTAGAACAATTTGGAACCCAATTCCTATTGCATTTCAACAAAACACAATCATGCATGCTCATATAACCAACCAAAGCACACCCATTTGGTAATCTAAAATCATGATTTTCCACACACATACAGTTTAAACAAGTTAGGGCGCAGCCATCCCTATAACATAAAATATATCACAATATATTTTCGGTTTTCCAAAAAAACCAGGGATGCAACCCAATACCCCCTTTTTTCTCAAAACGGTAACATGAAAAACCCATAATTTACCCTTTAGATTCCCCCAAATGAGTAACCAAAATGCACACTAGATTGTGAACCACAGTTCTGCCGAATCTGATTTTGAAAATAACAGACATAAAAGAAATAATAAAAAAATTAAAACTTTAAAGAAAACTCTAATGAATTAACAATATTCAACAAATATTTAAACTACTTAAAAGAAATAATAATAATAAAAAAGGAAGAGAGGAGTTTTTGCTGGCCTA
The DNA here is from genome assembly GCF_029873635.1 of Malania oleifera. Taxonomy (NCBI): domain Eukaryota; kingdom Viridiplantae; phylum Streptophyta; class Magnoliopsida; order Santalales; family Ximeniaceae; genus Malania; species Malania oleifera. The sequence goes on from NC_080426.1 coordinate 56,047,549, forward strand.
TGGAGAAGAGAGAGCAGCAACAACAATGAGGCTCTTGAGTTGGCCTTGGATGGTAGCACAGAATAAAGTAGGAGCAGCAATGAGGCTCTCGGGTTGCTAGGCTTGGAAACAGCAGCAAGAAGAGGGGGAGTCTTGGGTTGAGAGGAAACATAGCAGTAGTGCAAGGGAAGACTTGGGTCCAGCAAAGAGGGGGCCTCGAGTTCTTCTTCTGCAAGCAGCAACATCACGTAGCAGTGGCAACCGTGGCAGTGGCAAGATAGCAAGGGAAACAAGAGGGCATTGGGTTGGCTTCCAGCACAATAGGGATCAATGGTAGAAGGAAGAAGAAGCAGCAGGGAGAAGAGATATAGAAGAGAGGAGAGAAGAAGGGAAACCGAGAGTGGGAGAGAAGAGAGGAGAGGGAAGAAGAGAGAAGGAGAGGAAAGTTGATAGAATTAGAGAGGAAGAGAAGAGAGGGGAGGGAAGAAGAGAGGAGAGGAGAGCAAAGGAAAGAGAGGAGAGAGTTAGAGAGGGTGAGAGCGGAGGCGGGTTTCTGGGTTTGAAGAGAAAAGAAGGGAAAATTATTCCCCTTGAAACCCTACCTAGCGCACGGTAGCAAGCACTCAAATCCCAGCTGCATGACCAAGTCAAATCAAGGTTTGTTGTTGTTATTATTATTATTATTTTCTTTTTCTTGTTTCTCCTTTTTTTTCTTTTTCTATTTCCCAACGAACAAGGCTAGTTTTGACCATCTTAGAGCCCGTATCTCTCAAAGCTTAAAACATAAAAGTTGTAGATAATTTTCTCATCTTTTGACAGCATTTCGAATCGTCTCGATCGAAACTCAAACAAGAAAATTATGCACAAATTATGAAGTGGTGCCAATTTTAGCTTCTAATAATTTTTCCTACTAATAAAAAGATACCAAAAATTCAGAAATTACTCAATAAAACCCAAATATTATAAATAAAAAATAATGTTAAAATATAAAGAGTAATTAGGTATTTAATTAAAAATATAATCCTCAATGCATGAATTAAAACACCTAATTACGCAATTTAAACGCGTAATCACACCCCCTAACTAAGGTTTTTTTAGTCTCTAGCAAATAACGTGAACGAACTCCAGGACGGTAACAAATTCTAACTCTAGAAAACATGAAATTAATGCTCATGCAACACAACCATATCATTTCACATACAAGAATATAACCAAATTTCACACAAACTTATCATATACATGACTCACTCGAAAAATGAGCAGCTCGAAAGCTATCCCAAGTATAGGAGTTACGTATTGTAATATTCAGCCAAAGGGCTAGATCGTCTCCTCAGGGAATGCGTTTTAATCTCAAATTTTACATTCGTCTAATCAACATTAAAAGTTACTGAACTCAGTTCAGATTTGGGGGTTTTCAAGATTGTGGAGACTTAAATGAAAACACAAATTAAAGTCCTAAAACTAGCATGCACGGAATTAAATAACAATAGTGGAAACCCTAGGCTACTCAAGGAAACACCAGAGCACATTAACTAAAAATGAAAACTTTAAACATGGAATTAAAAATACGCAATGGAAACTCAACCAAACACACACGCGCGACCAATAAAAATCGGATCTTTAACAAAATCGAAAGCTCGAATCACAACTACAATCTAAATTAAGGCACAACCAAAATGTAACACTTAGACGATAATGAGAAAATAAAATAAAATAAAAACATGAGTTTTAATCAAGTCGATCCTAGGTAACCCAAACTCCGATAAAAACTGTGTAATGGAAATCTTGAAAAGACAACTATTCTACGAACAAGATAAGCAAATAATAAGAAATTGAACTTCAATAAAACATCAATATCCCTTAGCAACTATTAAGTCTAAACTGCCAATAAAAACAAGATAATATTTCATTGCAATAAAAAAAAGTAGAAAAATAAAGAAACTAAAAAGGAAAGAGAGAGATATCCGTGGAGGTGTGGCTGCGAGAGTTGATGGAAGTTGCTCAGCTGGACGTGCGTGGAGGGGCTCTCGGGTGGAACAGCAGATGGCATGCCGGTTTTCTGGTGTTGCTGCAGAGGAGCTCCGGCTGCTGCTATGGCTTCACAGAGTGCTTGTTCTACTGGAGGCCGAGAATGGAGGATTGCAGAGGCTGCTGCTATGGTGGCTTCGGGAGTTTGACAGCAGAGAGGAACAGGAGGGCTGGAGGAGATGCTGTGATGGCGGGAGCAAGAACTGGAAGGAGAACAGAGGCTAGGGAAGGAGTTAGAAGCAAGAAGAGGGAGAGGGCTGAGAGAAAACAGAGAGTAGAGAAGGGAAATAGCTGAGAAGGGGAGAAACGAGAGATAGAGAGAGAAGAGAGTTAGGGAAGGAGAGTACATGGGAGAACGGACAGGGAAGAATGGAAAGGAGAAAAAGGGAACAGAGGGTACAGCTGGGGGTTGAGAGAATGAAAGAGTAAGAGAGAAAGGAAGAGTAGGGGAAGAAGGAAAAGGTGAGAACAGAGACAGAAGAAAAACAGAGAGAGTTCAAGGAGAGAAGCTAAAGGAAAGAGAGATAGCAAAAAGAAGAAGAAGAAGAAGAAGAAGAAGAAGAGGAAGAGAAGGAGAGAATGGGGAGCCCTCGGGCTGCCTGTGGGAAAGAAGAAGAAGAGAAAAATATATAGGGAAGGGGGATGCGCTGCCCTAGGATCCGTGAAGCCACGACCCGACTTGTCCAACCCGACCCGAATTGTTATTTTTTTTTTTTCATTCTCTGTTCATCGCAAATTTGACTCTTCTGGAGCCCATTTCTCACAAAATTCAAAACACAAAAGTTGTAAATAATCCTTTCCTCTTTCTCTAAAAATTTGAATCTTCTCGATTGGAGCTCAAACTTAAAAGTTATGTATGAAATACGAACAGGTATCGGTTTTAGTTTTCGAGATTTTTCCTGCAACAAAAAATTACCAAAACTTCATAAATAGTGCAATAAAGTTCAAGAATGATGATTTTGGCACTTTATTAAAATATTGGACAATTTTGGACATTATATTAAAAATATAAACCGTAAAGCCCGAGTTAAGATGCCCAATTACACAGTTTTGACGCGTAATCAATACAATGCACACAGCTTTGAAGTAAGTCATTCATGCAAGTTTCATCATTATATAGCAATTAAGAACAGTACACTCACATGAATTTAACCAGCAGTACAATTCAGAGTTAATGCAGTCATATAAATTTGAGTATAAACAGGTGAAATCTCAAGGAGCGTGTGATGTGTGTGACTCATTACACCTAGGATACCAGTGGACACCTACAGAACGGTCGTTTTGGCATAACTAATTTACCCTAAAAAACACTAAAAAAGAATAGACTCACTCGTCATATGTGAGGAGGAGTGTCCTGATCAAACATCCCACATATTTTAAGGAACAAATGCTAAATATATGGAGTAGACTAGTCTAAGAAGGATCTAACCTATCTGTGAGGTGTCGGGTCCTTCACCCTAACATCTTCTCACCTACTCGCCATGTCCAACCAAGACCACCCTAGATCAACTTATTCACCAACCTGACGTGATTACATTTGAGGTATTAGGCAGTTGAAGAGTCTTCATATGTGGAGAATATGTGTCATGTCCCCAACTTTTGTGGTATTTATGTGGAGAAGGTATTAGCTTCATTTCATGTACATTTCTATTTTTCTTATTCTTTCTTCTACTCATTCTTCAATTTCTATCTTTTTATTGTCAATTAGGACAATCATTACACTTCTTTTATTGTCTTCATACCACTAATGAGAATTAAGTTTGAACAGTAGTCCATGAAATAAGTCTATTTCTAGGGGTGGTTCAACTTTCACATCTTGAGTAGGCTACAAGACCTAGGTTTCTATCTCCCCACTAGATGCCATATCTAGGCTAGCAAGTCAAAAATAGAGACTAGTGTACAAAGAATTGTCAGAAGAAAAGAGAACTCAGTTCCATGAACTTTGATTTACTGTTAACACTCAAAAAGACGATAAATAGCTCAAGGATACCTCACAAGCTGTCATAGTCGCCACAGGTGTTCTCTCAGTACTCACAACGAACCCTAAGTGCAATGAATCACGTGAATGTGTCTATTCAGCCTCGTGAGATACCATGTAAATACAAGAGTTTATATAGTCCAATTAATACGAGTGTACTACTAGTCAACGTACATAGAGTTATAAAGCCATATAAAGAGAAACTACCCATAAATGACTCGAGTGTGTAATTCTTAGGTTATATGCAAGTATGTGAAGGGTATTTGTCAATGTTAATCATGACATAATCGTCTATCCTCAATACATTTTCTTTCTTTCTTTCTTTCTTATTTTTTTTTATTAATTAATATATAACCCAGCAAGTAGGCGTGCACAGTGTCACATGCAAATTCTCACCTCCACCCCCCCCCCAACTAAAGTGGAACATTGTCCTCAATGTGAAAGCATAGGGAAAATAGAAAAATTGTGCACAGGTGAACAAAATAATAGAAGAAAAAATACAGAAAATCACTACCAACTAATGCGATAGAAAAAGAAAAGAAAGATGCAAATAAGAACAAATAAAATGAAAAGAAAAAAAAATGAAAATGAAAAACAGTAAAATAGAAAGGTCTGAGGACTCCTCTAGGGTCTTGCAGAAGCAAGACCTCTTTATTTAGATCGAAGGGGGTTGTGAGAGGCTTGAGCTGCTGTTCATTGACCATTAAGTTGTTATCATTCATTGAATCCACAAGTTCTACTATGTCGTGGGAATGAACGTATTCAACGATGGGCGAGCCAACCCATCAGGACCTTAGTTTTTAGGGAAACAGATGTAATCTAGAGTTGTAAAGAAGATCTTGTTGATTCGGGAAAAGTTGTTTATCCTTGATTTTATGCAACAACTTTATCCGCTTCCTTACTAAGCGAGCCATGTCTTAAACTTTCTGCTTAGGTTCTTTAGCTCACACACTTGCAACTTTCTCAAACCTATGTCATTATCAAGCAAAAAGTTAATCTGTTTTATAACCCATAATGCATAATGCTAAATCTTAAACAGGTACATAACATGCCTTACCGTAAATCAACTTGTAGAGAGTCATCCCCGAATTTTTCTTGAATACAGTTCGGTAGGCCCAGAGTGCATCAACCAATTTATCGAACTAGGCTTTTTGATTAGGACAACCCGTCTTCTCAAGACGCTTATCCTGTGTTATCCCATGTTTTGGCATTCAATCGGTTGCAAGGTAATTCACTATATCATCAAACCAAGGGCCGCGTAACATGTTGGTAGTAGGATAGATGATGTCTAGCATCTTTAGTACTTCTTTCTTTATCACCTCCATCATGGTTAGGTTCGGTCTCCATTGCACATCACGAACTGGTATTACATCTATCTCTGTGGACTACCCCTCTAATTCAAGTAACTCTCAAATCAAGGGAACTTTTTCATCAAATACCTCAGGTTGCTCGGGAGCTTCATTCTCAAATGCACCATCAGAACCAAATGCTGACAACAGTTCTAACATATCCAAGTCATCTTCCACATCTACTATGTGTACCTCTGAATCATCACACCCAGTCGACGTCTTATTAAAGACGTTCATCTCTAATGTCATATTTAAGAACGTGAGTTTAAGTACTTCACTTCTAAAATTAATCAAGGCATTAGAAGTAGCAAGGAATGGTCGCCCAAGAATAGTAGGTGCTTGGTAGATGTTGGAGACATACTGCTAAATATCAAAAACCACAAAGTCCACTAGATAATAAAATTTGTCAACTTGTACTAACACATCTTCAATAACACCTTGTGGAGCTTTTAGTGATCTATCTACCAACTGTAGCATTATAGGTGTTTTGTTTAGCTCACCTAAACCCAACTACTTGTATATTGAAAATGGGAGTAAGTTCACACTACTCCCCAAATCAAGTAAGGCTCTCCCAATATGAGATTTACCAATCATGATAGAAATAGTGGGGGAACCAGGATCTCTGAGCTTCTAAGGGGTCTGACTCAATATCAATGCACTAACTTGCTCGGTCAAGAAAGATTTCTTCTTCACATTCAATTTCATTTTCACTGTGCATAGATCCTTCAAAAATTTGCGTATGCAAGAACTTGTTGTATGGCATCCAAAAGTGGAATGTTGATTTTCAACTGTTTGAAGATTTCTTGAATCTCAGTGTGATACTTATTCTTCTGACCGGATGTTAATCTTTGAGGATAGGGTACCATAGGTTGATACTCATTAACAGTCTCATCCTCGTTATTATCTAACTTCTTTGAATCTAAGCCCGCTTCATCTGATTTTTCATTTCCCTCATCTATATCAATTATCGATTCAGCTATTGGAGAACCTATTTGTTGATCAGTGGGCATTTCAGAATGAGAAACTTCTTTTCTGCTCCTCAAGGTAATAACTGTCTTCGCCATTTCAATAGAATCCCCTGAAATAGTCTGCACTGGTTGCTGTTGTTGTCGATATACTTAGGGATTAGGTTGAGGTTGTACAGGAAATTTCCATTTTCTGAGGTATTCAGTTGTGTGCTTATCTTATTCATGGTGTCTCTTAGTTCACTGATGACTTGATTATTCTGATTGTTGGTCGTGACGTGAATCAACATGAATTGCTGAAACATGTTCGCCATCTGTGTCATGCTGTCATCAGAAGATTTCTTTGATGAGATAGGAACTAAATTTGGTTGAAATCCCGAAGGTGCATAGCTCTGAGAAATCTATTGCGGCTGATACTGCTATTGAGGAGCTGTAACTAGGTGATATAGCGGTTGCGGAGGTGGTGCATAAGATTGAGGAACTTGCTGATACCATGAGGAAGATGGACCAGACTGATTATTCCGCCATGATAGGTTCGGGTGATTCCTCCATTCAGGATTATAAGTGTTCGAGAATGGTTGATTCTGAGATTTGTTGACCCAATTCCTTGATTGCACCCAATCAGATCTACTCTCCTGCCAAACTGGTAGTAAATGACAATCCTAAATTCTATGGTTTGAGGTCTCACAGATAGAGCAATCCTCAGCTTTCACTTTTTCTGATTCCATAACCTTTAGTTTGTTAGACAACGTAGCAACAAGAGCTTGTAGACTAGTTTCCTCTTTGACCTTATATCTGCTTCCACCACTGATAGCTCTTAGAGGTTGTGCTGCCATTGGTGCCCGGTCATATCATATATTCCATTGTTGGGCACTTTCAGCTAAATAATCAAAAAATAATAGAGTCTCATCTGGTTCCTTGTTGAAGAACTCCCCGTTTCTTGTAGACTAGTTTCCTTAGGGGTAAGTGCAGTATAAAAATAATTCATTAACCTCCAAGATTCGAATCCATAGTGTGGACATATATTCATTAGGTCCTTGAATCTCTCCTAGCAAGCTTGGAATGTCTCATCACCTCTTTGCATGAACTGACCGATTTGCTCCTGTAGGTACTGAGTTCTCTGAAAAGGAAAGAACTTATATAAGAACTTATGCTACATTTCAGCCCAACTAGTAATAGAGTTAGGTCACAAAGAATTAAACCATATTTTTGCATTATCTTTCAAAGAAAATGGAAACAAACGAAGTTTGATGTACTCATCGGTTCCGACACTATTAAAGAAAGTGGTGCAGACTAACTCAAAATCTGTCAAATGCTGGTATGGACTCTCATAATCCATCCTGTGAAACTGGGGTATCATAGATAACATGCCATGCTTGATTGTGAAGTTCGGTGCATCTTGTGGTAACACAATGTAGGAAGGTGTACATGTGCGTGTAGGTTGCAAAAAATCTTGAAGTGTACGTGGTGCAGGTGCAACCATAACTTCCTAAAAAATTTCTTCAAACAGATGACTCAAATCAAATTCAGAATCACTCGTAAAAGTAACAAGAGAACAATCAGATTATGTGCTCTGTGTGTCACTACTGGTGTTAAGTGAAAATTTAGACAGTCTATTCAAAATGTCTCGGACCCAAGGCCTCAATCATCAATGCAAATAGCAGAAACTCACCAATACAGTAGCAAACAAGCATGATCAATTTTTTTCAAAATTTTCAAATTTATTTATTTATTTTTATTTTGAAATTAAAACTGACACTCCCCAACAACGGTGCCAAAAACTTGACTCACTTGAAAAATGAGCAGTTCGGAAGCTATCCCAAGTATAGGAGTTCTGTCATGTAATATTTAGTTTAAAGGTCTGATCGTCTCCTCAGGGAATGCAATTTAATTCCAAATTTTACGTAATTCCAATCAAAAAATAAGAAACAAAAGGGCATTGAACACAGCTCAGATTCAGGTTTTCTGGAATGTTGAGATTTCTTTTTGATGAATTAAAAGAACATGCACTTTTGAATTCTAAATCTTAACACGCATTAAATTAAATCACAATGAGAAACAGAAATCCTATGTTTAAAATTTTGGACAAAAATTAAAACCCACATTTGAAAGTCAGAAAAAGATTAAAAGCGATAATTTTAAGCACAACTGAAGCATGCAATTAAGAAACTTACTTGCACGCAACTCAAACAAAAACCAATTTTTTTCACAATCAAGAATTTAAACAAAAATTAAAACTTTAACAACTAAATAACATTGGAAGTACGATAAAAAAATTTGGCCTTTAATAAAACTAAATTTAAACTAATAGAACTCAACAAAATTTAAATTTTGAAGAAGACAACTATTCTAAAGCCTAAAGAAGATTTTTTTTTCTTTTTTTGTATTTAATTCTTTTTTTTCTTTCAAGAAACTAAACCAAATTTTGATCATTTAAACAATTAACGTAAGCAAAAATTAAATCCAATACTAATATTAATTAAGGGAGGAGAAAATAATAAACTTCAATAAAAAAACACCCAACCAATAATAAAAAAAATTAAAACTTTAAAGAAAACTCTAATGAACTAAAAATATTCAACAAATATTTAAACTACTTAAAAGAAATAATAAAAAAAAGAAAAAGAGAGGAGTTTTTGTTGGCCCGTGGAGAAGAGAGAGCAACAACAGCAATGAGGCTCTCGGGTTGGCCTTGGATGGCAGCACACAACAGAGTAGGAGCAGCAATGAGGCTTTCGGGTTGCTGGGCTTGCAAACAACAACAAGAAGACAGGGATTCTCGGGTTGAGAGGAAACACAGCAGTAGCGCAAGGGAAGACTCGGGTCCGGCAAGGAGGGGGCCTTAGGTTCTTCTTCTGCAAGCAGCAACATCACGTAGCAGTGGCAGCCGTGGTGGCGGCAAGATAGCAAGGGAAACAAGAGGGCATCGAGTTGGCTTCTAGCACAGCAGGGATCAATGGCAGAAAGAAGAAGGAGCAGCAGGGAGAGGATATATAGAAGAGAGGAGATAAGAAGGGAAACTGAGAGTGGGAGAGAAGAGAGGAAAGGGAAGAAGAGAGAAGGAGAGGAACGTTGAGAGGATTAGAGAGGAAAAGAAGAGAGGAGAGGGAAGAAGAGAAGAGAAGAGAGCAAAGGAAAGATAGGAGAGAGTTAGAGAGGAAAAGAAGAGAGGAGAGGGAAGAAAAGAGGAGAGGAGAGCAAAGGAAAGAGAGAAGAGAGTTAGAGAGGGTGAGAGCGGGGGTGGGTTGCTGGGTTTGAAGAAAAAAGAAGGGAAAATTATTCCCCTTGAAGCCTAACCAGTGCACGGCAGCAAGCACTCCAGACATAGCTGCATTGTAACATCCACAAAATTTTCACCATTTTTTTTTATAATAAATTACTCCAACACCTGCATGTAATGGGCATTCCTATGCGGTGAAAAAACATAAATTTCATAACCACACATACATGTATATACAATACCAGAATTTAGTATCTTCAACCATAGCTTTATAATACATCTCTCTTCCCAGTGCCCACTACACAAAAATACAAACCCTACACAAAACTTACCCTCTAAACTAGGGTAATCGATATACTCTCTATCCGCGAGTCTGATCTTGCTGTCTCACCTAAAAAATGGTAATGTAATGGGGTGAGTCGACGCTCAGTAAATGGAAATATGCTATTACTAGTGTGTGGCGACCGAGTCATAAAATTATAATAATAATATTTAAAACTGCATGATCTGGAAAATCTATAAAACATGTATATAAAAACTTAAAACATTTGTATCATCTGAGCTTTCTATCATTTATACTGCCATAATTTACTACATACAATAAAACTATAAATCTGTACACATATATATAACTGTGTTCTTTTCCCTGAGACTCTGTATATCATGATTTGACCCCTCATGATAAGGTTGTGTGGCCCGTAGGCGGGACTTAACCTGGTCGGTCGGCCCTCCAGGTAAGTCATCATACTCTACACTACCCCAGCCCAGCCAAACTGCATCCACTCCTAAGCGTAGGACTGGTTGCTACCTCATTTAACCGGCCCCCTCTACCCAGTGTACTGGGGAGCTGCATCCTCTCCAAGCACGGTTAGACAGTACCCACACACTATCTGAGATATGTGGTTGCACTCTATCTGTATATAGCAATGGTACCGTGCCCTGTAAAATGTATCTATCTGCAATATCTCCATAGGGATCTGATACTATATAAGTACATCTATATATATATCTCTGCTGTTTTCATTATGTTTCTAAAATAACCATAACGCTATAATTCTTTACTGTAAGTACTGAAAAATCTGAATAACTATAGCATCTCGATGCTATAACTGTATAATCTGTCGTTATAAACTGTGTGTTATGGTATTTAGGAAAACATAGCATTTTGTATAAACTATGATATACTGAACTAAATAAAACCTATATAAATCTGTCTGTTAATCATCTGTGAATAACTATATATATACATGCTATATAACATATCATGCTGAAGTACTGTATAAATTTTACATCAAGTAAATATCTACTCAGGCCATGCAACATTAAAACATTCGTTCTGTAAAATCTGCATAATAACTGGTATATATATGTATCTATGAAAAATCTGTTAATATTCTTAAAATCCTAACATAGCATATTTCCCATACCTTAGTTTTGAAAAGCCCCTATAAAATTCTGGCTCTATACCCACAGAGTTCCAAATTCAACATCCTGAAAACACAATCCCCCAGAACAAAATGTCAGTATTTTCTTACCTATAACATTCCCTATAACTGTCAGAAGGCCAAAAATGGGCTAAAAGGTCTTACCCTAAGTTTAGGATGAATTCCAACTCGATCCCACCGACGATCCGTCCTAGTAAACTTGAAGAGAACTCCGCCAGGAACGTCGTGGTGGCTTCAAATCTTAGATCCAGCGAGGAATAGGCCCAAAAACGAAGAGAGAAGTGAGAGAGGTATGTAGAGAGAGAAAGGAGAGAGAGAGCGGCGTTGAAAATGGATTAAAATCCGGTTTTTAGCTATTTATAGGGCCAGATTCGTAGACGAGACACGTCACCTCGTTGACGAATCCTTCAGTAAATTCGTCAACAAATCCCTGTATTCGTCAACGAAATTCAGAGTAGCCTAAATCCGCCTCTCAGTATTTTCTCGTCAACAAACCCTTGTATTTGTTGACGAACCTCTGTATTCGTCAAGGAATTCTGGAAATTTCTTGAAATTATTATTATTATTATCTCCAAAATGTAATGTTGTCGACGAAGTCTACTGCCTCATTCTGTTCCTGTTTCCATTTTCCTCTCTCTTTAATATTTAAATATCAATATTTTTTGGATCGTTACATGCATGGCTAGGTCAAATCAAGGTTTGTTATTATTATTATTATTATTATTATTATTATTATTATTATTATTATTATTATTATTTTCCTTTTTCTTGTTTAACGAGGCTAGTTTTGACTATCTTAAAGTCCGTATCTCTCGAAACTTAAAACAAAAAAGTTGTAGATAATTTTCTCATCTTTCACAGCATTTCGAATCTTCTCAATCGGAACTCAGAGGAGAAAATTATGCACAAATTACGAAATGGTGCTGATTTTAGCTTCCAATAATTTTCCATGCGATAAAAAGATACCAAAAATTCATAAATTACTCAATAAAAACCAAATATCATAAATAGGACACAATGTAACATATCAAGAGTAATTATGTATTTAATTAAAAATATAAGCCTCAATGCATGAACTAAAACACCTAATTACGTAGTTTAAGCGCGTAATCAAGGTATCGTTTGGAGAGGCGAACTCTAGCCTATTGAAGGAGGGATTGTAAAAGGTTGTTCCTACCCATAAAGGAGCGGTATAGTGAATCCTTAGGTGTGATGCTTAAGGCGAGGACGTAGGCGAGGATAGCCTAATCTCATAAAACTCACAGTGTCACTCTTTTCCCTACACTCATTTAATTTCCTGCTCATATAAACTGTGTGATTGAATATTTAATTTTCTGCTTATATAAACTACGTGGATTGGATATTAAATAAACTGAAAATTAATTTGACTTTGGAATTGCGGAGACCGAAAGGGAGTACGTTGATTGATCAATACTAATTGTGGAAACCGTAAGGGAGTATGTTGATTGATTAATACCCATGACTCATTAATTAATCGAAAGTTTGTTTAAATTCTAAGTTTTGGAAGAGTGATTGGAAATTTCTATTGTGCTTCATATTAAGAAATCAAGTCTACTAATACAGGGCATTTATCAGCTACATACTTAAACTCTACTTTGACTTACTAAATTGCTGAATCTTGGAAGCATTGCTGGAATTATTCTTTATTGTGAATCTTGTCTTGATTATCTTGGTTGGTTAAATTAAATTTCTAAAAGAAGTATTCAAACTGGAATCCTCATTCATAAAGGTTTATAACTAAATTAATTTTCCGCTGAACTTGTGATTATAAACCAACTTTGCATGTGTGTTTGCTGAAACCCAAAAGAGTTAAGAAAGAATTAATTAAAGAGGGAAAAAAGAATTTTTAAAATCCCAATTCAACCCCTTTTGGGAGTACTCCTTACTTTTCACCCCAGCTCACATTAACAAGGCTAAGCCCAACCTATACAACCTCTCCTTCACAGGATGGAGTACCTAGTTCTCCTAACCGGGTCGGAACCAATCTGATGCATGTTATAGGCTAGTGCAATCCTCTTCCGACCACACGTTGGGAATACGACAGTTAATAACAAATGTGTACAATAAAGGTACTTCTTACACAAGCAGATATATACAACAATTCAACCAATCCACTCGAGTATGATAAAGATTTATATT